>NC_029776.3:102181077-102182534 GCF_000817695.3 Arachis duranensis
AAAAAAACTATGACGAAAAAACCGTGGCCATAGACCCAAAATGTTGTAGTGAGAGGAGCACTAGTTTTGTTTTACACTGGTGTAAATGCTTTTTACTTAAATGGTGGAGATGTTCAACTTATTCAAAATCACTTGCCCTTGCCCAATCGCCCTCCTTTCTCTCACTATAACAAATATGGGCTTTAACAACGCCAAATTTTGCAACGCCTTAAAACCGTTCTCTAAGATAGTTTTAGACAACGGTTTTTTTTGTAGTGTTATTATTGAATTCAATTTTTCATTATTTTATAGCAACAAATTAAAATCGTTCTCTTAGACCATTTTAAAGAACGGTTTTATAACCGTTACTATGATTTATTTTTAAGCAACACTTTTTTATTGTTGTTTAAATAATTATACAAAAAACGCATAAAAACCGTTGCCAAAATGCTACACTTTAAAACCATTCTATTAGATGATTTTAGACAACAGTTTTTACAGTGTTGCTGATGAAATTCAATTTTTCATTACATTATAGCAATAAAATAAAATCATCCTCTTTGATTATTTTAAAGAACGGTTTTATAACCATTACAACAATTGCTTATCAAATAACAATTTTCTAATATTATTTAAATAATTATACAAATAAAAAGATACATATAAAAATACTTATAAATAATCATACAAATTTAAACAATTTTTTCTATAAATACTAAATTTATAAAATACAAAAAAACTATTGTTATCAGTATATAACACATTATTTTTAGAAAAAATAAAATTAAAATAAATTTTAATAAATATTATATATTTTTGTTATAAATATATAATGTAACATCTTGCATTTTTGAAAATCTAAATATGAATAAATTGTGATTTTATCTTATTAAGTTTAAACTTTATCATTTTAAAAATTATTCTATTAGAAAATAATTAAAGAGATTCAGAGATAAATTCATTTTGAATAAATTAATATTCTTAAGTAATTTTATTATAATGGAATATTTTGTATAATTTTAGTAATTAAAAAATAAAAAAGAATTGTACAATTTATTTTAAGTAACTTTTATTATGAAAAAGTTATGACTTATTATTAATTTGAACTCTTTATTTTATAAACTAATCTATTAAGAATAATTAAATTAGTTTTATTAATATTTGGAGTTAAGATAATTAATATTCTTATGTGTTGTAATAAGATCAATTAGGTGGATGCCTATTTATGATGGACAGTTGAGTATTTTCAAGAAAAATACATTTAATAGGATTTGAAAAGAAAAACCTTATACATGTATAAATAGGAGGTTAAGCTTCTATTAATTACACACACAAGCAATAAAACAAAATATTATTCTCTCTTGTACAAATTCTCTTTCTTTTATTTTTCTATTACAGTGAGATAATAATTATGGTAAATATTACCATTAGAGTTATTTATTTACGTTTCTTTATTTTATATCAATTTTATCTTTTCA
>NC_029776.3:102182545-102204480 GCF_000817695.3 Arachis duranensis
TATAATATTAAATTTAAATTATAAATTATTATTTTATCTCAAATATTTTATAAAATTATTATATTACTCATATATATTTTATCATGATTCTGAAATTACCAAATAAAATCCTAGTTTCAAAAAATTCCTAAATTTGTTACCGTGAATCCCTAAACACACATACAGAAAATGAAACAGAAGACGAAACAGAAGGAAAAGGGGGAAAGAAAGAAAAGAAAAAAAGAGAAGGGGGAATCGGGGAAGAAAAAGGGAAGGAGAGGGAGAAAAGCGCGTCGTTCTACGCCCTGCCCGCCTGTCGCCGCCGTTCCGTGTAGCCGCAGCCATCGTCGCGCGAATCGGAGGGTGTGGAGACGGAGAAGAGTGCGCACGAGAGAGAAGTAGGCGCCATCATCGAGGACTCCATCACCGCCGTTGAAGGTTCTGACCGTTGAGCTCGTCGTCGCTGTCGCACCTCCCATCACTTCCGCCACTGAGGAGCTCGAAGAGAGAGAAAGGATTCACGCAGAGAGAGAAACACGATGAGAGAGGAGGAGGTTGCCTCTGTTGCTGCCAAGCCGTCACTGGCAGGGTTGGGTTTGCTGTCGCCGTTGGGCTGTGTGCCACCGTTGGCGTCTGGATCGCCACTTTGTTTCTGCTGCAACTCGCCACTGTCCTGGTGAGCTTTACCCTGCGAGTTGCTTTGCTGTCGCCTAATATTGATTTTAATGTTGATTTGGTATAATGTTGTTCTGATGTTGATTTGGTAATTGGTTATTTGGAAATGCTGTTGTGATTTTATTTTGATTTTAAGGTTGATTTAGTATGTAACTGATTCTCTAGCAATGCTGCTCTGATTTTGTTTTGATTCCAATTGCCCTTATACTCAATTTCACCAAACTGAACATACACTTACCTTAAAGCAGGTTGGTCTGATCATTGACAAAGGTCAGTTATTCATTATTATTAGTAGCTTGACATTGTGGTTTAGTTCTTTTACTTTCATATTCATTGCATAGGACAATAATTTGTGCATTTGTTTCCTTTGAATCCACCACTGCTTGTGCAATCTGATGATGAGATATTTTTTTAATGGTCGAGTATATGGCTAAATTCTTGCATAGAACAATAATTGGTTTCCATGTTGTGTTTGTAATTGAAACATCCTAATTTAAATAAGTTTGTATCCTTGAAAGGCCAGCATGGAAGGAGGCTTGTGCTACTCTTCAAAAGCTCCTTTCAGGTACAAGTTGCAACCTCAATTTGTTCTTTTCTTTTACTTTGTTTCCACATTCTAATTCCTTAAACGCTACAGTTTCACTCCTTTTCAACCCAAAACCGCACTTCTTCATCACTTGCTCTGCCTCTTCTTCCGGTACCACAGTTTTTCCTTCTTCTCATTATGCTCTTCATTTTGTTCAATTTAGCTTCTTTTTCTTTTTTATTTTTCTTTTAGTTCATTTATTTTTTGAAGTGGTAATGTAGCTACTTTATCTGTGTGATAATAAAGGTGACGTTGCTTGTTTCTAATAGCATTCAGTTTTAACAAATTTGTTGCTTTAGATAGTGGTGCAAATTGTTATAGGGTTCTAGGAGAGGGTAATTCAGGTATTTTTGAGTCTTTTTCATTTAACCAAGAGAAATTCATGATTTTTGTGGTGATTTTGTCTTCAGATCCTCTGCTAGTGAAGGCTGCCAGAGGAGAACCTGTTAGTCGGCCATCAGCATGGATGATGCACCAGGCAGGAAGGTACATGGCTATTTACAGAAAGCTTGCTAAGAAATATCCATCCTTTCGAGAGAGGTCGGAGACAACTGATCTCATTGTGGAAATTTCTTTGCAGCCTTGGAATGCCTTTAGGCCTGATGGAGCGATCATTTTCTCTGACATCCTTACGTCACTTCCTGCTTTTGGAGTCGAATTCGACATTGAAGACGTAAGGGGTCCTGTTATTCAGTCCCCAATATGCTCTGAGGAGGGACTAAAGGCTCTGCATCCAATTGACCTGGAAAAGCTCAGTTTTGTTGGAGATTCATTCAAGATACTGTGCAAGGAGGTAAACCTAGTTGCATTATCGCTTCTATATATCATGGCTATGCTTCAAAGGAGCCGTTTTCCTTACTTATTGCTTTTTACTTAGGTTGGTGGTGATTGGTGCACGAAATTGCAATCACACTTTTGCAACTCCGTACAACTAACCAGCAAGTGCACTGGGTCGTCCAAGTAATATCTTACATGAGTAAGGGTTGATCCCATGGAGATTGTCGGCTTAAAGCAAGCTGTGGTTACCCTGTAACACTTAGTCAGGAGATTAATGATAAAAAGAGTTTTGTTTGTAAAAAGTAAAACAACATGAAATAAATGATACTTGTTATTCAGTAACGGAGAACAGGTTGGGGTTTCGGAGATGCTTTGCCCTCTGGATTTCTGCTTTCTTACTGCCTTCTTCTTCAAACGTGCATGGCTCCTTCTATGGCAAGCTTTATGTTGATGGATCACCGTTGTCAATGGCTACCATCCGTCCTCTCAGTGAAAATGGTCCAGGTACAGTTTCTGTATGGCTAATCATCTGTTGGTTCTCACTTGTGTCGGAATAGGATCTCTCTATCCTTTTGCACACTGTCACTGCGCCCAATATTTGTGAGTTTGAAGCTCATCACAATCATCTCGTCCCAGATCCTACTCAGAATATCACAGACAAGGTTTAGACTTTTCAGATCTCGAGAATGCTGCCAATTGGTTCTAGCTTCTACCACGAAGTATCTGATCTCACGAGTTTGAATGCTCTGTTGTCAGGAGATGCAAGTCAAATCCGTGGATTAGAATCCCAAGAGATACGCACTCAATCTGTCGCCCAATGACTACGTTGAGCTCAGATAGAACGGGAGTGATTGTCAAGCACGTGTTCATAAATTTGAGAATGATGATGAGTGTCACAGATCATTACCTTCTTCATATTGAAGTACGAGTGAGTATCTTAGAACAGAAACAAACGTGATTGAATTGAAAACAGTAGTAATTGCATTAATCCATCGAAACACAGCAGAGCTCCTCACTCCCACCTATGGGGTTTAAAGACTCATGCCGTAGAAAATACAATATGAGATGTAAAATTTCATAAGTTACAAAATGAATCTCTAAAAGTAGTTTTTATACTAAACTAGTAACCTAGGTTTACAGAAAATGAGTAACTAAGTGCAGATACTTCAGAAATCCACTTCTGGAGTCCACTTGGTGAGTATTTGGGCTAAGCTTTGAAGCTTTAATGTGCATAGGCCATTTTTGGAGTTAAACGCCAATTTGGGTGCCAGTTTGGGCAATTAACTCCAGTTTTGGTGCCAATTCTGGCGTTTTACGCCAGAAAAGGGTCTCTGGCTGGCGTTTAACGCCAGTTTGGGTCATCATATCTCAGGAAAAGTATGAACTATTATATATTTCTGGAAATCCCAAGATGTCTACTTTCCAACACATTTGAGAGACGCACCAATTGGGCTTCTGTAGCTCCAGAAAATCCACTTTGAGTGCAGGAGGGTCAGAATCCAACAGCATTTGCAGTCTTTTCTCAGCCTCTGAATCAGATTTTTGCTCAGGTCCCTCAATTTCAGTCAGAAAATACCTGAAATTACAGAAAAACATACAAACTCATAGTGAAGTCCAGAAATATGATTTTTGAATAAAAATTAATAAAAATATAATAAAAAGTGAATAAAACATGCTAAAAACTACCTGAAAACAATACCAAAAAGCGTATAAAATATCCGCTTATCAGTGATGCTTCCGTTTTAGGTTTCGTGGGATCACCTTAGACAATAGCAACATATATAGTGGAAGGGGGTACAACACGCACCTATACAACCATTAAGAGTATGTGCCATACAACACCACATTTATTGCGGACTCTACTCTCTTATTTGGCGCGCGCAAGCAATAGCAGATTATTTTCAAGTGGAGTCTGGGGCTCACTGCATACAAATATTTGATTCATGGGTTAGACAACTCACACCTGATATGTGGGAACGCTGGTCAAAGCATTATATCCAAAGGTAATGTAGAAATAGTTCCCATTTATTTTCATCTTATTGAAATTGTGTTCTAATTTTTCAAACTATTCTATTTGGGATCCATGTCATAGCAAGCTTAAGTGTATGTATTTCAACTTTTGCTTATTTATTTAGTTGAATCTTTGAACTAGATAAACCATGTGTCGCTTTCAAAAGTTTGCAATGGTTACAGGTTTTTTTTATGTAAATTATTATTTTGTTCCAAGCTCTCATGATTGTCATTTGGTTGGTAAATAATAAGATGAGCTAAGAGCTTGTAATTTGTAAGCATCGAGTGGTAAATAAGCTCACTGGATGTTGATCTTAGTCTTCTGAATTTAGGAGAGAAAGTCCAAATCAGAGGCTACACCTTCAAACTTTTTTATTTAATTGAAACTATGTTGCTGTTAGTGCATCATCATAATTTATAAAACAAAATATTTGCGAATTGAACTTTGGGCGCAAGATGCTATTGTTCCATATTTTTTCCTCTTTTGCCATGTACTGATTTCGAAACATCCATATTGTAGATTTGGTCAAGAAAAGATGCCCTGAGACACCAGTTGTTCTTTATATAAATGGAAATGGTGGCTTTCTTGAGCGTATGAAAGATACTGGAGTTGATGTTATTGGGCTGGACTGGACTGTGGATATGGCAGATGGAAGATCAGATTTAAGATTTTTTCTAGTTCTTTATGTGGAGTAGTTGCCATTGAAGCCAAGAGAGTCCACTCAAGCTAAGTTACCACACCAACTTTGTTGAAGAAAAATGAAAAAATTGTCACCCTTAGGTTATAGTATTATGGTATTTTAAAAAATGATGATGATATAAGTAAAATTATTTATGATCTAGATTAGTATTATGTTATTTTGTAATGATATATAATGTGATTGTGGATCTTACAACAATTTTTGTTAGTCAAATTTGATGGTAAACGTTCAATTAGTTTTCTTTAGTAATTTCATTCAAATAGTTTAGGTTATTTATTAACGCTAAATTAAAAAAAAATTGGAACTAATTTCATTCATGAGAAAATTCTTGTAAATAAAGAATTATATTACAAAAAACTGTTATCAAAAGTAACAAAAGGCAATAGTGTTAAAATCGTTGTCAAAGACAACTAAAAAATGGTAATGGTATTAAAACCGTTGCCAAAAAACGACACTAATAGCAACGCTTTAAAATTGTTGACTTAGTGAATAATAAAACTACAACAGTTTAAAACCGTTGCCTATCCAGTTATGGTTTTAAACCGTTACGTCATGAAAGAGAACAGTTTTAAACCATTGCCTATCTAGTAACGGTTTTAAACCGTTCTTTAAAAATTGTTGTCAAAATCGTTGTCTATACCAGTAACTTTGGCAACAGTTTTTTTGTTACCGATGCCTTAGATAAAAAACCGTTGCATTTGAGTATTGGTAACGGCCGTATATACCACAGGTCAAAAACCGTTGCCAAAGCGTTGCCTAAAGTTTTGGGAACGGTTTTTCAATCTACAGCAACGGTTTTTGACCGTTGCAAAAACCCTTATTTGTTGTAGTGCTCTTCTTCCTCAGTGTGTCAACTCCACGAGTCCCCCTCTCACAACCCCTTCCCACAATCTTCACGGCGGCCACTTTTTCACTGGCGACGAACACCCTTCAAGCTCAAGTGTAGCAACTTATATTTTCGGTAAATTGATTTTTTTGGATTATATATGTTGAAAATTCGTAGAAATTGACTGATACGATTAGACTCCGTTTGATTATTCGAATATCCAGAGAAAACAAATACTAATAATATAATATTATTTTATCGATAACATTATAATTAATGATATTTTATTAAATAATATAATAATCGAATACAAAACTCAACTGATAAGAATTATTATCAGTATTTTCTTGTGATCAGATAAGTACTATTTTTAGTAATTATCTCTAAAATACTTTTGATCAAGTACATTTTGTCATAAACTCGTCCCTTTCTCGCTCTCTCTTTTCAAGAAAATTTAAGAGAGAGAAAAGAGAAAAACCTCCATGAAAGCAAGCTTTCAAGCTCTGCCAAGAAAGGAAGGAGACTTCCAACCAATATTCCAAATCAATTAAAATCTTTCTCTTGTCCTTTTCTTCATCCTCATATAAATTTTTTGGAGGTAAATTAAAGTATAATTCTCTTTTTTTTTTTTTAAGTTTTAACCTTTTTATGTTCATAGAGGAAGTTTCATGTTCTTGCCTAGGAAATCTTATTTAAAAGCCTCAAGAAGCAAGGAACTATCATTTTCTAGTTTCAAAGGTAAAAAAAAAATTCTTTCTTTTTCTTAAAAAAGGTTTGACCAAAGTGCATCAAAGAAGGTCACTGTACTTTGTTCTATTTCATGTATAAATCAAATCATGTTTTAGGTATCTTAATAAGTAGTATAAAGCTATAAGTTTCAAGTTCAAAGGGCGAGTAAAACTCCCCTTTTTTCTCTTGTAATAATTCAGCCTTCAAGACCTTCATGTCATAAAAGATTGTTTTTATTGAAGTTTAGGAACGACGTGGTTGGTGCACGAAATTGGCTCCGCATAATTCGTATAGATAGACCAGCAAGAATATCGGGTCGTCCAAGTAATACCTCAGGTGAGTGAGGGTCGATCCCACAGAGATTGTTGGTTTGAGAAAGCAGCGGTTACCTTGCAGATCTTAGTTAGGTAGATAGAAATTATAGTTTGTCACGAAAAATGCATAGAACAAAATAAATAAATAAAACGTTACTAGATAGATGAGAAATCAATGGTATGAGAACGGTCGAGGCTTCGGAGATGCTTTGTCTTTCCGGATTAACTCTTCTTACTGTCTAATTCAATAACTTTCTGATTCCTTCAATGGCAGCCGTAAGTGATTAACTCATGTCCTCTCATCAAGTTAACCACCTCCACTACAGCAATCCACCATGTTGAGATAACTCATGTCCTCTCATCAAGCCACCTCTAGGTTTCTCACTATAGCAGAAGATGAAGCTCTAAGCAATCCACTCCCTTCACGATCCTACTCAAGGTGCCATAGACAAGGCATATCTTCCGGATTAGAAAGTGCTGCTTCTCTTACTCTAGCCTTAGCGCCACAGAGACCTCAATTACCCACAATCAATGGGATTTTATGTCACGTATCCAAAGTTGTCCAGGTATTCTATTGGAATCCGCAATGCAATCTTTAGCTTTGGTTCAACGCTATTTGGGTCAGGACTCGCACGAAACCCATGTAGAATAAGGGTGATTGTCACAGATCACCCTCAATTCATGAGATGAAGAACGAGAATGCATAAGAGAATAGAATCAGATATATTGAACTAGAACGGTAATATTATTAATCCATGAAACTTAGCAGAGCTCCTAACCTTAACCTTAGGAGGTTAGTTACTCATGCTGTTTGAAAATACAATGGAAAAAGTAAAAGTGGGCTAGTGTCCTCAATAAGGGTGACTTCTTGTCTATATATACTAATCTGCCAACTAAGAATTAAAGAAATAAGATAAACTAGTCTTATAGTGCGAAAATCCACTTCTGGGGCCCACTTGGTGAGTGTTTGGGCTGAGTTTGAGTATCTCCCATGAGCTAGTACCCCTTAGGGGCGTTGAACGCTGGCTTGGGACTCCCTTTTGGGCGTTGAAAGCCAGCTACTACCCTGTGGGCGCTGGACGTACGCCAGGAATGGGGCTGGTAGCTGGCGTTAAACACCAATTTTGGGCCTTCATTTCCAAAGTAAAGTATGGACTATTATATATTTCTGGAAAGCCCTAGATGTTAGATTTCTATAGCTTTTAAGATCGCATCATTTGGACTTTTGTAGCTCCAGAAATGCTCTTTTGAGTACACGAAGGTCAGATCCTGACAGCATCTGCAGTCTTTTCTCTGTCTCTGAATCAAACTTTTGCTCAAGCTCCTCAATTTCAGCCAGAAAATACCTGAAATCACCATAAAATACACAAACTCAAAGTAGAATCCAAAAATGTGAAATTTTCACTAAAACCTATGAAAATATAATAAAACTTAAACAAAACATAATGAAAACTATATGAAAATGATGCCAAAAAGCGTCTAAAATATCCACTAATCATAACGCCAAACTTAAATTGTTGCTTGTCCCCAAGAAACCTAAAACAAAGTAGGATAAAAAGAAGTAGAAGAATACAATAAATTTTAGAGTTTTCAATGAAGCTCAGTTTCAATTAGATGAGCGGGTCTAGTAGCTTTTTGCTCTGAATAATCTTGGCATCTCACTTTCCATTGAAGTTTAAAATGATTGGCATCTTTAAGAACTTAGATTCTAGATGATACTATTGATTCTCCTAGTTAAGCTCTTTTTTATTCTTGAACACAGCTTCTTTAGAGTCTTGGCCGTGACCCTAAGCACTTTGTTTTCCACTATTACCACCGGATACATAAATGCCACAGACACTTAACTGGGTGAACCCCTTAGGATTGTGATTCAGCTTTGCTAGAATCCTCAGCTAGTGGTGTCTAGAGTTCTTAAGCACATTCTTTGCTTTGGACCACGACTTTAACTGCTCAGTCTCAAGCTTTTCACTTGACACCTTCACACCTTCACATCACAAGCATATAGTTAATTAGGGAAGCAGCTCATTTGAACTGCCTAGGCTAAGATATTTCTTCTTTTATGCCCTCCTAACCATTGATGCTCAAAGCCTTGGATCCTTGCTCTTGCCTTTTGGTTTAAAGAGCTATTGGCTTTTTACTCTTGCCTTTTGGTTTAAAGATCTATTGGCTTTTTCTTATTTTTATTTCTTTTCTGCTTGCCCCCTTTTTTCCGCATATATTTTTTCTTTTATTGCTTTTTGCTACTTTTTCTTTCTTTAAGAATCAATTTTTGGATTTTTCATATCACCAATAATATTTCTCTTTTATCATCATTCTTTCAAGAGCCAACATTCTTTAACTCCAACATCAAATATGCATTATTTATTCATACATTCAGAAAATAAAAGCAACGCCACCACATCAAATAACTGAACCATTCTTAATATATGACTCGAAATTCATGCATCTTACTTCTCTTTTTCAATAAAATAATTTTTCTGTTAAGCAAGGTGAGAGATGCATGGAATATTTCATAGCTTTAAGACATAAAGACAGATGATCATGCACTAGAAACAGACAATAAAATAAAATACATGGAAAATAGAAAAATAACATAGGCAACAAGGGAGTAAAGGGAACGAATTCACCTTAGTGATGGCGGCTACTACTCCTTCTGGAGAATCCAATGGAGTGTTTGATTTCCTCTATGTCACGCCCCTGCGTTTGTTGTTCTTCCTTCATGGTTCTTTGTTCTTCCCCCATGCCTCTTTGATCTTCTCTTGTCTCATGGAGGAAGGTGGACTGCTCTTGGTGGTATAACCTCAGCCGATCCATGTTTGGTCCCAAAAATTTTTTTGGTGAGAAAAATTCATCCCTTGGGGCATCTCAGGAATTTTCTATTGAGGGACTCCACATGCTCTTGCTGTGGTCCAGTAAGAATTGTGAATTGATTAACCAATTAATTAATGTTAAATAATAATAATTTAATTGTCTAGAATAGGTCCAAAATTTTAGAGTATTAATTAGAAAATATAAATATGATTTTTGGACTCAGTAGATTTTTCTGAGTTAGAAAATATAATTTTCTTCAGAAAATTGCGTAAAAACGTGTACCGGTAAAATAACCGGCAGTACAGGCTTAAGCCTGTCCAATACTGTGCGATAATAACAAAAAGGTTTAATTACCCTACAGGTCCCTATAGTTTCACCGAATTTTCAATTAGGTCCCTATACTTTTTTTCTTTTCAATTGGGTCCCTATACATTTTTTTTTTCAATTTAGTCCTTGTTAACATTAAACGTTAAAAAAATGTTAGTGAATTGTGAAATTACTTGTATACCCCTAGGGACCTAATTGAAAAGAAAAAAAAGTATAGGGACCTAATTAAAAATTTAGAGAAATTATAAATATTCAATGAAAGATATTCCTATAATCCCTATTTAATAATTCTACGACATAAAAAATATTTCTATAACCCCTTTTATTTTATCAATATCATTTTTTTATTATTTATATACAAATTGTACCAAAAATACCGTCTCTTCATTTTTTTGACTTTCAAAATACCTTATCTTAAAAATATACAAAAAAAATAATGGATAAAATGAAACAGAAAAATAGTAGTAATAAGTATAATATAAAATTCAATTTTCATCACTCAAGTATTTATTATGACCAACATAGTGAAAGAACTTGCATATGGCATATGGTAACAAGAATCATTGACATAATAATAACTAAATTTTTTTACAAAAATTGAGTTCTATATAGTTCCTCAAACAAGAGAACCAATTTGGCACAAAAACACAAAAACAAGTATATTGAAGAAATGAATTTTCCTTATGGTAACAAGAACCATTAGAAAGAAATCCCTAAAGGCTGCTTGCTCTAGCATAAACAGATATTCCATCTCCCTTAGATATGATCTTTGCCATTGCAACTGATGCCAAGTGACGCACAAGCCGTCGAACACCAAAAGTGAGCAGGGAATACAATGCATCCTCACACCGTCTTTGCCACAACAAAATATTTTTCTAGAAGATATGATAAATTGTAACATCAGAAAATACACTAAGATTTTTAATGAAAATCCAAATCAACAACAACAAATAATATCAAATGAATAGCACCAAATCTTAATTATAAGCCAATTCTCAAAAGGTATGTTTTTCATTCCAATTTTAAGAGTAGTTGGTCCATTGAATGGACAGAAAATCTACATTGCAATGTCTGTGAAAGTTCCACCAAGTGCCGGTTGCACATGAACATAAAGCCTTGCACTTTACAAGTCTCCACGTTTGAGAAAGTTCTTTTTAGGAATAAAATGCCTGTACAAAAATCCTTGGTCCATTCAATCTGCAACAACTTAGTTTCAGCTTGTATATACAAAATGATCTGGATGCACACAGCTAACGATGTTCACAGCAAAATTAAATCATATGTCAATTCCCCAATTAACAAAATCCTTGTACATAAATATTTATATTGTAAACCCTAAACCATCATATAAAAAAAATTCAAAAATCAATTCAAGAAATAGGTATTCAACTAATGCCATATTTTTAAAAAACTGACATATGCATAAACATGTTACATCAAATTTTAAAAAATGAAGATCAAATCATGTCCTTTTAAATCTTTTTTTTTTCGATAATGTCAGCATCAAAGCATATCTTTATAAGGATAAGTATCATCTAAAATTAGCTAGGCAAATAGTAATATTTCATTAGTAATACTATATGATGCATCACATGTAAGCAAATATGGTAAAAACAATATGCTGACCTTGCAGGAACAGAACCAAATATCGAATTACAACTCCAAAGCACAACAAAGAAAATAAATAAATATTCCAGTTCTTAGGTTCTGATCGAATTGACTTGAAACACCTTAAGAATGAATCCTACTTAGCATAAAACTCAATATGACAGCAGATGACCAAAATTTACTACTAAACATATTAAACTTCATCTCGCATGAACAATATTGAAGCATTACCCTTTTATTTTTTGCACCTTATATTCAATTAGAATTTACATCCAAATGGTCACTACTGTAGAACCCACCTCCACTACGCAAAGCATCCAATACCTAGCCATCCAAGATGCTTGTGATAAGACAAGTATGTTTGCATATAATGTTAGCTTGTAGGTCATTTATTGAAGGAGTTTGCCATAATTGAAGGCCTAGATATAAGACCAAACCAGATATTATACCTCGGCAGTGATAATCCAATTGAAGATGTTCAAGGTATTAAAACTACTACTACATCTCCCCTTGGAATGGTGAAATTGCAAACAGTGAGAGAGTTTATTATGTCTAACAAGGTGAAATTTTCTCAGCTTTATCCCGACTGACCCCATTCTCAAACTTTAGGAGGTTAGTGACTCATGCTGTTCGAAAATATAATGGAAAAAGTAAAAGTGGGTCAGCGTCCTCAACAAGGGTGAACTCTTGTCTATATGTATTAATCTGCTAACTAAGAATTACAAAAATAAGATAAACTAGTTTTGTAGTGCGAAAATCCACCTTTGGACCCATTTGGTGAGTGTTTGGGCTGAGCTTGAGTGTCTCCTACGAGCTAGTACCCTTTAGGGGCATTGAACGCTGGCTTGGGACTCCCTTTTGGGTGTTGGACGCCAGCTGCTCCCCTGTGGGCGCTAGACGCCAGGAATAGGGCTGGTGGCTGACGTTAAATGCTAGTTTTGGGCCTTCATTTCCAAAGAAAAGTATGGACTATTATATATTTCTGAAAAGTCCTAGATGTTAGATTTCCATAGCGATTGAGAGTGCGTCATTTGGACTTCTGTAGCTTCAGAAATGCTCCATCGAGTACACGGAGGTCAGATCCTAAAAGCATTTGTAGTTTTTTCTCTGTCTCTGAATCAGACTTTTGCTCAAACTCTTCAATTTCAGCCAGAAAATACTTTAAATCACCATAAAACACACAAACTCAAAGCAGAATCCAAAAATGTGAATTTTGCACTAAAACCTGTGAAAATATAATAAAACTTAAACAAAACATAATAAAAACTATATGAAAATGATGTCAAAAAAACATATAAAATATCCGCTCATCAATGGTGCTTAAAAGCTGCTAAAGAGGGTGCTTAACAAACTTGGAGCTAAGGTAAGGGTTAGACTAACCTAAAAGACATTCTAGAAATATTTAGACAAGAACGACATGCACAAATCATAGTTATGGGGTTGGTATGACACCTACACAGTTATAAGGTCCTAAATTATTCATATTTTTTAATCTTCAACAAAACTTCAAAGTGCAGAAAAAATATATGAAGACTCTAAAGTAGAGGTGGAAGATTTGAAAAACAAGGTAGATCATATGGTAGGAATACCCGAACGACTATTGGGTGAAAGATTGTCTATAGTTCAAAGTGACAACTATCTTGCTTCACTTAATTATTGATTTGAGACTTTGATGAGTTTATGAGGTGTGATTCATATAGGACTACACAGATCTGAAACCATCAGTAATATGCATATCAGAAATTTTTTAAAGCAAGAACTTTTTTCAACTTTTTTCAAATATTGTCAGACTTTTTTTAGCTTTTCGCTACGCTTTAAAAGCGTGGCAATGAAGTTATTTTCTTATAGTTATATTATTATGATCTTAAATATTGGATTTGGTACTTGGTGTTAATTAGTGTTGATACACTTGTTAAATGCTACATAAAGAATGCTCTTATGTACTAGTTTTGAATTCTGATCAATGGTCAAAATTCGGGATGACAAAACGGGTTGAACCTGTCGGGTCGATTCGCTAAACCCGTTAAAAAATACGGGTCGGGCTAGGATTTGGAGCCCGCCAAATTAAAAAAATTCGCCAAACCTGCACCGCCAAATTGGCGGATTTTGGCGAAGCAGGGTGGGCCGGTCCGCCGGGGCGAAGATTTTTATTTTTTTTTATTAAATAAAAGAGTGATTACTATTATAAAATTAATAATTATATAATTTTCAAACGCTTTTTTTTATTCTTCTTTTAGTTGTTAACTTTATTTATTTTATTTTATAATTTTGTATATTTGCTCAAATTATGTGACTTATTTTTTTAAAATAAAAATGATTCTATTGACATATTATTTTGAACAATTTTATTGAGGTTAAAAATTAAAAAAAAAAGTAAAAAAATTATATTATAATTTGACTATTTTTTATTTATATTTAATTTTTTAATTATTATTTTTTAGTTAATTTTTAATAAATTTTATTTTTTCAAAAAAAAAGAGTCAAGCGGGCTAGTCCACTGACCCGCCAATTCGCCATAAAGTGGGGCGAGCTAGCATTTTGAACCCATCTTAGTTGGCGTGATGGATCTAGGCGGGGTAGAGCAGGGTGGATTGGAGCGGGCCGGTCCACTTTGCCATCCCTAATCAAAATTGCAAAGATCTTAATTGATTTTATATGGTGATTATATACGATAAGATAAAAGTCTATTCATATCATAGTGGTAAAGATTTTATTTTATCTAATGTTATGGTTATTATCCTCATTTAAAAAAAATCAATAATAGAAGAAATTTTAACTTTAATAATAATGGATGCCAAAAATAATATGATTGAGTTTTTTATGGTAAAAAAATTATCAAAAATATCTTTGATATAATATATTTCATCATTAATAATTATAAAAAATTTTTGTTTAATATTTTTTATGATCAATAAATATTAAAATAAATAATATTTTTTACGGTTAATAAATATTAAAAAAATATTTTTAAATTCTTTAACAAATTATTTTTTACTGTTAATAGTTATCAAACAAAATTAAGTATTTTTTATCATTATTTATGTGTCAAAAATATTTTGACAAAATTTTTATTATTATATTTCTGTAGTTAAAATAATGCTTAAAATTTATATATATATATGACCTTTAAAAATAATTTATGATATTATAGTGGATGGGAATACATCTAAAGGAACTTTTACGTTCAAATCACAAGTATCTCAATTAAGTGAGGGTTTTCGAGAGTAGGGCATGTTCTAGATGCATTTCTGGACCAAGTCGGGTGTCTTAAGGGTCGGATCGGATAGGTAGGTTCGTCGGATCTCTAGACTCAAATAAGGTGTTCAAAGGGAAGAAAGAAAGAAAATTAGCACACGGCGCTTTTTATTTGCATTTATTTATGTAAGGGCTACTCACTGGGGAACCCGTGAATCAGATAATATATAACGAAACTTCTTTCCTTTAAGGATTTAATGGTACGACATAATGAATAACATGCAAAGTAATAATTATGTGTGCATAAATGTCACACTGATTTAAAAGTGAATTGTACTACTAGTACTCGCACAAATAAGAGCAGTTATCTAAACTTTTATTATTTAATTTAAAATAAGTGTTCATGATCTATACCTATTTTTATTCTTTTGGTACAATATCTATACTTATATAGGAAGGGAATTTGAATATTTGAATTTGTCTCTTGGTCTGTTGGTCATCACATTTTACGAACTACATACCCATTTCAAAAATCATTATAAAACATATTTTGCATTTGTAAGATTCGAGTGCAAAATCATTTGTTAAAAAGTTAAAATACTTATATTTTGATTACTTTCACATTAATAATTATTTGTATATTAATTATCTTTATTCTATAATATAAATTAGGAAAAATAAATTTCTAAATACTAATGTGCGTTTTATTTCATACCATAATGTTAGTCTCCTGTTTTATAAAAAATCCTTCATTTTTTTATAAAATTTAACTAGAATTGAAATTATTTATTGGACTAAAAATATAAACAATCATTGTTATCTTTAGATATTAATCATTTGGTAGAGGTCAAGCCACAGTCCAATAGTGGTTTAGCAACAGTAGTGGTCTGATAATCGTTATTGGTGGGAAAGAAAAATTATGATAAATAAAAGCTAAAAATGTAACCTCAAGTTATTTTATTAATTAATAAATAAAATAAATTTTTATTTTACATAAATAATTTTGAACACAATAATTATTTAAATTTCAATTTATTTCAAATCAGGATTCCAAAAATATTTTAATACAAATTCACAATAAAAAAATCAAATTATTTGAAAAAGAAATAAAATATTTTATTACAAATTCATAAATTATTTTATTATTTGAAAATAAATATTTTTATTTTTTATTTTGGGTCAGAAATCAAGCAATTTAATTTGTATTGCAGATAAAGGTGCATCCCAATCGTCAGCAACTAACTTTATTTAATGCTAATATTATTTTAGTTAAATTATTCTCTCAGTTTTTATAATTTTATTAAATTTAAAATTAAATTTTTATAATTTAAAACATAATACTTTATCACATAAAATTTTATACTATAATCATAATTAAAGATAATGAAGCATTATAATACCTAAAAAAAATACATACATAATATTTAAAGAATAATAATATAGCTAAAAGTTTGTGAAGAAAAGAAAAATAAAGCAAGAGCCGTTCACACACAAAATGTTAAAGCGGAAACATCACGTGTAACATCTGAAGTTTTTGAAATTTAAATAGTTAAATTATTTATGAATTATTATATTTGTTGAGATTTTATTTTTAAAAAAAATTATTTTATCAAAAATAATTAAATAGAATTATATAATTATTAAAGTTTAACTTATTTATATTTATTCTATTAATTTGAACTATTTCTTAAAAATTATTTTATTAAGAAAAATTGAATTTATTTTTATAATTTATTTGAATTTTGATAAATTAAAGTTATTATGTAAGTTTTTTATAATAAAATATTTAACATAATTGATTTTTTGATAACTAAAAATTAAATTAATTAAAATTTTTATATAATTTTTATTATAACAAGATATTTTGAAAAATGATAAAATTATTATTACTATCATTAATATTTTTTATTTGCTTTGATTAAAATAAAATTTAGTTAATATTATCATTATCAAATTCAATATCCACCGATATGAGTAAATATCGGTATTTTTCGGGAAACATAACTTTACTAATAAATTCACCGTATATTTTTTATTGTTATGTTGCTAATGTCATTTATATTAGTAACTCATATATATTATTACTTGTGTTTTAATATATCCAACTTTTATAATTATCCGTTTAAGATATTTATAATCTGAATCGCTCACTCAACAACTTAAAAACGCGACATGTAGCCCTTTAGTGACACCCAACCCTCCCTAATATACATTATCATAATTAACCCTTAGCCTTCTTCATTGATTTTTCAACGAAGCCATGAGAGGAAAAAAGAAAGAGAAAGACCGAGAGAGATTTTCATAGAAACACAAATTTTTGGCGTTCGATTTCTTGATATCCGTAATTCTAATAAAAAATCTAATCCGGTAAAAGTATTTGTATCTTCCTCCTCTACGTGTTGGCGTCACTTTTGTTCGGTAGAAGTTGATGGTTACATAGCTCCTTTCCCCTTGAGTTCAGCCAATTGGAGTTGTAGAAGGCACAGACGATTTTTGACGTTTTCTTCTTCAACAACTCGGTCGAAAAGCTTCTCTGGAGCTTCGAGTATTTTGATTTCGTACGGAGGTAGGGTTTTGGTAATTTCTCACTGGTTGAATTAGTATTGGATAAGTGAATTGATGTTGTGATTGATTGCTGATAGAATTTGACTGAATTTATGTTGATTTTTTGTTATATATTGATATTTGTGATTAGTTTGGGTTTCGGTCTGTTTAAGTGCAGCCAAGAACCGAATTATTTTAAGAAATTCGGGGCTGAAATGTTGTTGGTGATTAAGTGGAAGTGGTAAGATTTGATGATGACATTGAGATTTAATAAGAAATGAATTGATGAATTGTGATATGATGTGAGATATGAAAATGGTTTGATTTTGAAAACGGTTTAATTTTTAATTGGTTTGATTTTATAAATGTTTTGATATTAGAAATGGTTTTTGATTTATTGGAAATGATTTGAAATAGTTTGAGAATTGGTTTGGATGGGACCTGAGAAGAGTGGCAAAGTCCGAGTTTTAGGAGAGATGCTGCCGAAATTTCTATAAAATCCAAGGCTTTGTTTGAAATGTTATTTAGAAAAAGATTGGATTTGAGAAATTGTATTATTTGATTTTTGATTTATTAAGAAAATAGTTATATTTCGAGTTTAATTCATTTAAGAAAAGTATATGTTTTGAGTTCGATTTATTTAGAAAAGAATTATCTTATGATTTTACGTTATTTAAAAAAAGTATTATGTTTTAAGGTTGATTTAAATATAAAAAGGGTTTATGTTTTGAATTTGACTTAAAAATTTCATTCGGAGGAGTTTTAGTGAACTTTAAAAGTAATTGAATTTTGATTGAATGATTTCGTTTTGTGACATCTTGGAAAAAGTTAAAGAATTAGTTTTAAAGATGAAACTAGGATTAGCTTTGGTTTTGAAATTGGTTCGGAACTTCTGATTTGAATGATTTTGTTTTGATTTGATTTAGAAGCTTTATTTGATTAAATTCAATTTAAGAAAACAATGATTGTAAAGAATTTCTAATTAACTTAAGGAAATGAGATTGATTGTCACTCTTCTAAAGTCTAGAGTCTTGTTGAGACGTTTAACTAATAAATGGTTTTTCTTTGTCTTTTGAAAGAAGAATTGGTTTAAGTGAAATTGTTTCAAAGGTTTTGGAGAATGTCACAAAGAGATGGTTTTGTTTTGAAAAGAAAAAGAGAAGATAAATCGACACGTGTGATTATGAGAATAATTGAAAGGTCATGCGAGCGTGACGGAAAGTAAATAGTTATGGTGCCGATGTAAAAATGTTAAGTCGTGGGCTTTGTATGTGAATGATTCTGTGGGGACGCCCGTAAATATAGAATGGCTTCCAAGAGAAAGGGGCACATGCTTCAGCTGGAGAATCAGCGCCTGCAAGAGTTTGGAACCTTACAGAGGTTATGCCGCTGGAATGCCTTATCTGACTTGGGAGTCAGATTGCGTCGGCTGTGGGTCGAAACTGACAAATAAGCTCATTACCTTCACTAGGGATAGACATGCATCATGCTTGTTTGCGCATATCCCTGAGCTATGTAACTCTGTGATTGTGTGTGTGTGTGCTGCATGACTGATTGACTTCTGTGTTCTTTTATTATTTATACTTATATGTGTTCTGTTGTTAGTTGCAGTTGGTTAATAATAACAAAATGAACTTAACTTCTAACCCCGACCCTACTAAGAACTCTCCAGTTCTTACCCCCTATCTCCACCCCCTTTCAGCTACAGGTGCAAAGGTTTATTGCGGAGCTACAGGAACATAAAAGATGATTTTCACAAGTTGAGTTTTTAGAAATTATTTTCCCCTCGTCTTTTATTATCTTGGTTTTTAGAGGGGATAAGACTTGAATTTGAGAATCTTGAAATAAACTTTCGGTTCGTACTCGCGAAGGCTCAATATTAAATAAACATAGTATATAATTAAAGGAATAGAGGTAAGTAGCACTCGAACTTTTAGTGCGATCATGAGGTGCTAAAAGTTAGGGTGTTAAATTATGGTACTAGAGCAGTTTGTTCCTATTAGAGCCTTGGGAATAGACTGACTATGCTTCATTGCATACTCTGAGTGTCTATCATGCAGTAGGACTTGTCCTAATGACAAGAGTTTGAGTTTCAAATGCATGATTGTCTATTAATTACTACTGTTGGTTGACTGTTACATCTCTCATGGTATTAGGTTTGGCCTGCTTAATGCTGATGATTTGTGTACATGGAAACACTAACAGGTTATCATAGACGAAATAGAAGTAATAGGTAAGGCGGATCACAAGGTTTAGGAACGTTAGAGGTTGCTTTTCTTGCCTAGTTTTGACTTTTGAATCTTGCTTGAGTCGCGTGAATTAGCACAACACTCCTTCTTGCTATTCTCGTTGAAGTTCCCTGTTTTGAATTTCTTTTTTGAACCATGATCTGATCACTTGTAGATATATTCCGTTCTTCATATATATCCTTGCTTAGTTGTATTTCTGAGTGTTTGCTTGAATCTTTCTGGAGTATCAATTTATATCACTGTTCATACTTTTCTTCAATCTTGTACCCTTGGATCTTGAGCTAGATTTGGGACAATAATCAATCTTTGATTCTTCGAAAATATTGACATTGAATTTGGTTATCTATATTTGTGAACCTGATAATTCAGCTAGAATTTGCTTCGACTTTTTTTGCTACCTTTTCTTTTATTATTCCTATCCAAGTTTCTTTTCTCAGATTTCTCCTTAGGGTACAATTTAACTCTCCTTCTAAAGGACTTTGTATTTTGTGCACTCCTGTTTGATTTTGATTCTACTCATCTTTTTGAATTCTTGTAACTATTATCCGTGATGTTCAACCTTTTTCTTTCTAGATTTTAGATTTCTTTGTTCAAACTTGAGCTTATTTGTTAAAATTTCAAGTCCTTGGATTCTAAGTTTAATTTGTATTAAACCTATCATACAACTTCTGCACCACACTACACTTTTTCAATCATTTTCACACGATATTATTTTTATCAAGTTTGAAAACTGAACATGTCAAATCTTTTTGTTTTTCTTTGACATGTTTGAAAGGGAAGTTGGTATGAATCTTTTTCATCTTATATCAATTTTCGAGGATGAATATCTTTGTAAGGTGGGTAAAATGTAACATCCTAAGTTTTTGAAAATTAAATACTTAAGTTATTTATGAATTATTATATTTGTTAAGATTTTATTTTTAAGAAAACTATTTTACCAAAAGTAATTAAATAGAATTTTATGATTATTAAAGTTTAACTTAATTTTACGATTATTAAAGTTTAACTTAATTAAACTTTCGGTTCGTACTCACGAAGGCTCAATATTAAATAAACATAGTATATAACTAAAGAAATAGAGGTAAGTAGCCCTTGGATTTTTAGTGCGATCTTGAGGTGCTAAAAGTTAGGGTGTGACATCACGTACAGAAACAATAGAGATATATACATATATAAGATTCAAAATAAGATACATAATAAGTCCTAGTCTCGACCCGCAAATAAAATGCCGGCTAGAATATTACAACCAGAAAGTGTACAAAATAGCATCATATTTCTCCAAAATAAAACCTTGTAAGAGGAATATACAGTACATTTTTCAAAAATGGAGAATAAATACTAAGTACAAAATAAATCTCAGAAAGATATAAGTCTTCTTCGCTTCTACCAACAGAATCCTACACACTCAGCGAAGTGAATCACGTCATGTATCTGAAAAATAGAAATTTTCACAACGGGTGAGAATCCGAAGGTTCTCAGTAGGGCAATAGTTCTAAATAGATACTACATAAAGAGACATGAACCCACTAGGCAATCTTAATCTCCAAAACACACAAGGTTCAATCCTAGGGTTCAACTAATCCGTTTAAGGAAAACTCTACTAGGTACTTTACGTTTGATTATAATTTAGTTAATCCTCTTACTTGTTTCTTTGTTAACAAAATTCTTAATGTAATAATAATTCTCTCACAGTTACTGGTGGATGGAAATTTGCATCGGTTCAGAATTTTGCAATAGAAGAATAAATGGTTCGTTGCAAATATAGATCAAACCGGCAACCAATTTTAACCATCAAAGTTTAATTTCCAATACAAAAATAACCGAGAGTAATTAAACCTCGGGTCGTTCTCCCTCGGAACGCAATTGAAGTGTCACACTTTCAGTTGTGAGGACAAAGGGGTTTTGCAATCAAAGAACGAAAGATTAAAAGAACTAAGATATAAAAGACCTAATGACAAACCCCATTTCGACGGTTTATCTTGTATTGATTTTAGGGGATGTTATAACCTTTTACCCACATTTATTTAATGAAATAGCATAGTTTTGTGATTGTCTCCTAATTTGTGCTTAGATGTGAAAACATGCTTTCTAGACCTTAGATTAGCTAAATTCAATTCACCTTTGATTCCACTAGATGCCTTGATATGTTTGCTAGTGATTTCAGATTGAAAAGGGCTAGGAATGGATCAAAGGAGTGAAAAGGAAAGCATGCAAAGTGGAGAAATCACGAAAAGTCAAAGAAGTTGAAATCGCCCATGGACGCGCACGCGCACCTGGCGCTCGCGCGCACCTGCGAATCACCCCATGGACGCGTACGCGTTTATGATTTTTTAATGAAAACGTGGCCAACGAATTCTGAAGGGTTGTGGGGCCCAATTGCAACCAACTTTGGCGCCAAAGATGCTATTTAAAGCCAAGGATTGAAGAGCAAAAGGGATTTTTCCAACTCATTAATTCATTACACACACATTAGGATTAGTTTAGAAGTAGTTTTTAGAGAGAGAAGCTCTCACTTCTCTCTAGGATTAGGATTAGGATTAGGTTTAGTTCTTAGATCTAGATTTTAATTCATCTTCTTCTACTTCTATCTTCTCAATTTCTTGT
>NC_029776.3:102204788-102205493 GCF_000817695.3 Arachis duranensis
ACTAGTTAGAGGATGATTTAATGAGATTAATCCTTGCCAATTCTCATATTGTGGTTAGTGATTAGGATAGAGATCCTTGACCACCAACCCTTGCCAAGACCTTTTTAGGCTTTAGTTTACTTTCTTGCCATTTATCTTTCGCGCTTCATATCAAAAACCCCAAAATAACTCACAACCAATAACAAGACACTCTATTGTAATTCCTAGGGAGAACGACCCGAGGTTCAATACTTCGGTTTATAAATTTAGGGGTTTGTTTTAGTGACAAACAACTTTTTGTACGAAAGGATTATTGCTTGGTTTAGGAACTATACTTGCAACGAGATTTTATTTGAGAAATTCTAAACCGTCAAAAATCCAATCGTCAAAATGGCGCCGTTGCCGGGGAATTGCAATGGTGTTATGTTATTGGTTATTGTATATATGTGAATATTGTGAATAGCTTGATTTTTGTTTGGATTGCTTGCTAGTTAGGACTTTGTTTCATTATCTCTTAGTAGTTTTCGTTTTTATTTTCTCTCTTCACTATGAATTATCATTTTGGCTATGAGTATGATTACAATTATGTTGTAGGTGATGAGAGCTACAATGATAATGTGTATCAAGGATGGGATAACCAAAGGTGGGAGGAGCCATATGCATATAATCAATCCTCATGGCAACAACCCCCACCAATGCACTATGAAGAAGAACCATTCTATGATT
>NC_029776.3:102205594-102207086 GCF_000817695.3 Arachis duranensis
CCATATCCTCAACATAACTCTCAACCATACTCACAAGCCTCTTCCTACCAACCACCTTCATATGACCCTAACCCATATCTATCCTACCAACAACCATATGAGCAATATGAACCACACATAGAGCAACCACCACAACATCAACATTTTTAAGAGCTACCCCTTCCATATTATTACCAAGATGAACCACCTCCAACATATGAAAATTTTCAACCACAAGATGAATACTACTTTCCACCACAACCTCCCATGGAAGAATACTCATATCCATTGATCCAAGAGCCACATGATTCTAATCATATTATCCAAGAGGAACAAGAGTCAAGGGATCATCTTAAGGAAGCATTGGATCAATTTCAAGCAACCATGGAGTGTGTTGTGCAACAAGTGGAAAGAATGGAAAACATTAAACCACCACAACTCTACCAAGAAGAACCACCTTCCTACTATGAACCCTTCCCCCAAAATGATGAATCCTTCCACCCACCCCAATCTCTAATGGATGAAACCCTTGGTGTTCTTGTTCAAGGGCAAGAAGAGATGCAAAGGGATGTGCAAAATTTCATGGCCGCCTTGGATGCGGTAACAAATCAATTAGCCTCCCAATGCTTGAACACTCAAGGAACTCCCATGGCTCAAGAAGAGCATAGCATGAAGGAGAGATTGGAAACTCCGGTGGGAAATGAAGGAAGTTGCTTTGTATTGGAACAATTGGGAAAGCTTTAATTGTTGAAGACAAGGAAGAAATGGTAGAAGACTTAGGAGATGCGGAGCCTCCATGGGAACATAGAGTTGAAGAAAACTCCTCCAAGATGATTGAAATTGATGCTAGGGAGGAAAGTGCACACCTTCCAAGGCATACTCCATATGAAGACTCGGATGGGATAGAGCAAGGATTGAGTTCCCTTGGTGATGAAGATCAAGCATCAAGTCTTAGTGGTGAGGAATCCTTTGAGCATGGAGAACCTTCTCCCGTTGGATTTGAAAGCGTTGAGGAGGTAAATTTTTC
This sequence comes from Arachis duranensis, assembly GCF_000817695.3. NCBI lineage: Eukaryota > Viridiplantae > Streptophyta > Magnoliopsida > Fabales > Fabaceae > Arachis > Arachis duranensis. The sequence continues at coordinate 102,206,601 of NC_029776.3, forward strand.
TCACCCTCCCTATTATGATTTGAGTAAAGGAAAAGGTTTAGATAAAATTGTTGAACAAAGGATTGAGATTAAGAGATCTTGTGAAGAGGTGGAACTTCATAGAAATAAAAGGATGGGAGTGGAATACGCTTTGTCAAGATCGTTGGAAGCACCTTTGCCTAGGTTGTCATCTACTCCTTCACTTGAGTGGGTAAAATTAATTTATATTAGCTTTATTATCCCACTTGAGTATGGCTTGCTTGAAACGGATGGTCAACTTAGGATGCTTTGTGGGATGAAGCGTAAGCGAAAGATGTTTCATGGTTGGCGTTGCAAATCAAGGCTCATTATGGTTGATGCATCAAACATGAGATATAAAGGTTGGAGTAGTGCTCAAAGAGATGGGTCTAGGAGGATTGTTGGGCATTTCATAGAGAATTCATCTTGTTCACCACCCGGATGGACTAATAATGATGATCAACCTCAAGACGGGTGTGAAAATAAAGT
>NC_029776.3:102207224-102216843 GCF_000817695.3 Arachis duranensis
TTTATCTTTTGTAAATATTGGTAGAATTAGTTTAATTTCTTGTTTTTATTGTTTTATCAAGTTTAGTTAGTAGTATAGTATGTTGAATAAGGTTCTAGGGCGTTTTGGTAGCTGTTTGGAGGATTGAAAGGCTTGGATTGATTGGTGCAAGAACTTGGAAAAATTTTTTTTGAAAAACAGAACACCATCCACGCGTTCGCGCACATGACGCGGACGCGCACGTGAGCATTTTCGACCATCCACGCGGACGCGCACTGTACGCGTACGCGTGGATGCAAAAAATTCAACCCCAGCCAAAAACCCGAGAGTTAGGCCTGGACTGTGCAAACATTGGGCTTAGGGCACAAGCCTATGCACGCGTGAGCGCACCTGGCGCGTACGCGCACATCATATTAAATTCGCAATGCACGCGCACGCACACTGTGCGCGCGCACGTCGATTGCACAATCTGCACCCCCGGTACTTTTACCCGAGAGTTGTGCCAGACTTGGGCCGACATTATGCCTCCGGCTTAACTCGATGCACGCGTGCGCGCACCTGGTGCGTACGCGTCCTTCAACCAATATGCACATCGACGCGTAAGCACGCATGACGCGCACGCGTCGGTAAAAAAAAAAAAGAGTTTTTTTTCTCCCCTTGTGTGCTTCCTCCTTGTTTTTATCATGTGCTTTTTCCTTAGTACATGTTATCTTCCACTTTTACTAAACTATTCATGCCTCCATGACTTGAAATCACTCACAAAATACATCACGGCATCTAATAGAATAAAAGTGAGATTAAAATCACTAATTTAAGCACAAAAATACATGTTTTCACATTTAGGTTTAATTTAAGGATGAAACACAAAAGTATGATATTTAAGTGAATAAATGTGAGTTTGTGTGATGAAATTCATTCAAATTAAGCCAAAATATATCATTAAATATGGACTCATCAATTCTCCCGCGCTTAAACAATAGCATGTCCTCATGCTAACTCGAACAAGGAGAAAGATCAAGGGTAACTACTTATTAAATGCAACTATCTATATGCATGCAAGTATACTATATACTATCTATATCTATCTATACTATAGTATCCTATGAAATTGGTGAAAATAAGCAAACAAATTTTCAAGCAAGAGTATAGACATATAGGGCTAAGCAAAAATATAATTCAGTGCAATAAAAAATATAAAGAATTTATTCAAGTTTCAAAATGAAGCAACTTGCAAGAATATACATGATACGAGGTGTGAAAACATAGAATTGAGTAATTGAATCCTCAATGGGAGTGTATGCACTCTAATCACTCGGTGTTTAGGGTCAATTCACTCAAGTCTCCTCTAATCATGCTTTCAAGGATTTGCTTTTCATCTAACAATCAACAAACATGTGATGCATGAATGCAATTATCATGAGGACTTATCAGGGTTGTAATGGGGTTAGGGTCAAGGTGGGATAGATATGGCCAAGTGGACTAAGATTGAATTCTTGATTAGTTTAGGTATCCAACTCAACCTATATCAATCAAATAACAAAAATATGCACTCCTAACCTTCCATCATTTCTTTTTCACATACATTCATGTAAGCTTTTTCATTCAAATCCGCACATGCATTCCTTATTCATTTCTTTTCTTTTAGGGAAACTATTGTCCCCTTTTTTCTATATTATATTTTTCTCTATATTTTATTTTTTTATTTTTTTTATGATAAATGTATATGGTTAAAACAAGTTGATACATGAATGTGCACCCATTTTTTAATTTTTTTTCAATAAAATACTCAAAACAAACTTTTTCATTCATACCAATGTTTTCTAAAGATTTCCCCCACACTAGAATGACACACACACCATAACCTAAGCTAATCAAAGATGTAATTCAAGGTAAATCATGGTCTTCCGCTTAAGGTTGTGATGTGGTGATCTTAAAAACAATGGGGGTAAGTAAGGCTCAAAAGGGGTTAGCAAAGGTAGATGTAAGGGTAAGTCTATATGGGTTAGTGAACTATACAAAGATGGCCTTAATCATGCTCAGTGCATTCAAACATCAATTATCAGAAATAAAGAATCAAACAAAACTAAGATCACAATCATAGAAGGATCATATCACACAAGAACAAAATAGTGGTTAAAATATGCAACCACTCATTATAGGCTGAACAACTCACGAGGTTCTTTGTTCTATCTCTCTTCTGTATTCCACAAATATTCATTCAAGCAAGTTTAAAAAATAATTTTCTAAATCAATTCAATAGAATGCCCTAAAAGCAAAATTCTTGGAAATCTTTGTTGTTTTTCACCAAAATTATTTCCTACATGTATGTATGATGTGATGGATGCAATTTCAAAAATTTTCTAGTTCTATTCCTAATTTTAAACATCCAAAAACTAACGTGAACAATTAGGACAAAATTGAATTAGGCACTATGATATTCACAATATTCAATCACAACTTCTATCTATAAGATATATACCTCTGAGAGGAATCCTGTAAACCATGGGATCCCTCAGAAGAAAGGAGTTCATGAAGTTTAGACTCTAAATGCCATCCTGGCTCAGAATAAGATCTTGACTCAGCAAGTCAACATGATCTCTCAATATCTCACTGGGATGCAAACTGCAGCTGGCAGTGCTCAGGAAGCTTCTCTTGAAGAAGAAACTTATGATCCTGATCAACCCACCATGGAGGAGGTGAATTACATGGGAGAGCCTTATGAAAACACTTACAACCCTTCATGGAGAAATCATCCTAGCCTCTCATGGAAAGATCAACAGAAACCTCAACAAGGTTTCAGTAACAATCAAGGTGGTAGGAACCAGAATAGGTTTAACAATAGACCACCATTTCCATCTTCTCAAGGGAATATGGAGACCTCTAAGCAGAGCCTTTCTGACTAAGCCATTCTAATCTCCAGCCTCACTAAGACCACCTATAGTTTCATTAATGAAACAAGGTCCTCCATTAAAAATTTGGAGGTATAGGTTGGTCAACTGAGAAAGAGGATCCTTAAGACTCCTCCAGACACTCTTCCTAGTAATACTGAGGTTTATCCTAGAGAAGAGTGCAAGGCCATAACCAAGGAGGTAGAGGCCGAATTAGAGGAGAATGGGAAGGCATTGAACTCCAGTGAAGAAGCCTTCACTGGGCGTTCAATGCCCACAATGGCAGCAAGCCTGGTGTTAAATGCCAGTGAGGAAGCCCTCACTGGGCATTTAACGCCCATCCTGGCAGAAAAGCTGGCGTTGAACGCCAGCCAGGGAGTACTGGCTGGGTGTTCAATGCCCAAACAGGAAGGCTTTCTGGCGTTGAACGCCAGTAAGGAACCCCTCACTAGGCGTTCAACGTCCAACCAGGCAACCATTCTGGAGCTGAACGTCAGTGAGAAACCCCTTACTGGGTGTTTAATGCTCACTCACCCAGGGAAGCTGGCGTTGAATGCCAGCAAGGACATTCTCTGATCCAGAAAGGCTAGAACCAAAGGCGCAGCATTCTCTGATCTGGAAGATTCGACCTTGTCTGTGGCATTTTGAGTAGGATCACTAAGGAAAATGGACTGCAGGAGCTTCATCATCAATCAGACTAGATCTGCACTAACCTTGGGGTTCAGATCTGGAGGAGAATTGGCGACCTCTCAAGAAAGGCGTTAATCACATACAGCCTTCCATAGAAGAAATCATTCACAGTTGGTGGAGATAGAAAAACCGAATTGATCCAAAAGAATTAAGCATCTCCGAAGCCTTAACCATCTTCTTATCATTGCTTTCACCATCAATTGAGTAACATTTTCTTTATTTTCCTTTTATGCGCTTTAATCAATCAAATAACTTTTCTATCCGCCTGACTAAGATCTATAAGATAACCATAGCTTGCTTCAAATCACAATCTTCGTGGGATCGACCCTGACTTACTCAGATATTACTTGGACGACCCAGTACACTTGTTGGTTCAGTTGTGCAAAGTTTAATTTCGCGCACCAACCGACGAAATCGGTTGTTGGGTGAAACTTTTTCCTTTTAAACACTTTTATCTTGACTTTTGTTATGCTTTTCAGATATTTGTGTATATATTCTTCTATTTTGAGTACCTTTTAGTTTATTACACTTTTTATTTGTGGTGTGTATATATTTTAGATACTTATTCTAGTTTTGGCATATTTTGGTTTGTATATATTTTTAGCTTTTAGTTGTGATATGATAATGTGATTATTAGATCTAGTTTACTTTCCTATATGTGTATGATGATTTGGATTGATAGTGAATAGAAAAAGAACCTAGGATTTTTTATTTTTCATCTAACCACATTATATATATACATAATAAGCTTAGTCAAAATAATTAATTTCCAAGACAATTTTATAGGACATCCCATTGATTTGAGTTTAGAATTTTTATAGAACACATATGGTGCGCACGAATTCCCACATTTTGTACAACTGAACCAGCAAGTGCACTACGTCATCCAAGTAATACCTGAGCGAGCCAGGGTCGATCCCACGAGGATTGTGATTTTAAGCAAGTTATGGTTATCTTGTAGATCTTAGTCAGGCAAATAGAAGAAGTAGGTATGTTGTTTAAACGCATTAAGGAAATACAGAGAACTTAACAAGGTTGATATGTTTGCAATGATAAGAAGATGGTTAAGACTTGGAGATGCTTTGTTCTTCTAGATTAATTCTGGTCTTACTATCTTCTTTAACTGTGAATGATTTCTTCTATGACAGGCTGTATGTAATCAACGCCGGTTGAGAGGTCGCCAATGCTCCTCTAGATCTGAACCCCATGGTTAGTGTGGATCCATTCTGATTGAGGGTGAAGCTACTGCTGTCCATTCTCCTTAATGATCCTACTCAAAACTCCACAGATAAGGTTGAATATTCCGAATCAGAGAATGTTGCGCTTTTGTGTTCTAGCCTTTACCACAAAGACCCTAATTTCCCCATACCTCGGCTGAACTGATGTCTCGAGAAGTCCCTAACAAAGTCGTGGATTAGCTGTCTAAGAGATGTATAATCAAGCTAGTGATTCATCATTGTCCGAATAAAGACTCACTCTGAACCCATGTAGAATGTGATAACCTTATGCCAGTTCAACGCATTCATATTGATGAAGAACGAAGATACATCTTAGAATAGAGAATCAAACACGAATTGAAAAGAAACAGTAATACTTTTATTAATCCATAAAACTCAGTAGAGATCCTCCCCTCAACCTAGGAGGTTTAGAAATTCATACTGATAGAAAATACAATGTGAAAAATGAAATATGCTGGAAGAGCTCCTAAACAAGTGTGATCTTCTCCCTTTAATACTAAACTACTGACTAAGGATTACATAAAAAGGGTAAAACAGTCTTTTAGTGCTAAAATCCACTTCCGAGACCCACTTCGTGAGTGTTTAGACTGAGATTTGATGAGATCCATGTGCTATGAGGCCTCTAGGGCATTAAATGCTGGCTAGGAAGTCCTTTATGGGCGTTGGATACTGGTCTCTTCTCCTTTTGGCGCTGGACGCCAGAATAGGGCATGAGGCTGGCATTGAATGCTAGTTTTGGGCCTTTAATTCTGAAGCAAAGTATGAACTATTATACATTTCTGAAAAGCTCTAGATGTTAGCTTTCCATAGCCGTTGAGAACTCACCATTTGGACTTTTGTAACTCCAGAAAAGCTCTTTCAAATGCAATGAGGTCATATCCAGACAGCATCTGCAGTGCTTTCTCTATCTCTGAATCAGACTTTTGCACCAGCTCCTCAATTTCAGATAGAAAATACCTAAAATTGCATAAAAAAAAATCAAAGTAGAATCCAAAATGTGAATTTTTCACTAAAACCTATGAAAACTTAATAAAACTAAAATAAAACATACTAAAAACTATATGAAAATGATGCCAAAAAGCGTATAAAATATCCGCTTATCAACACAACCAAGTGAGATTTGAGCTTTAATATGTGGTTGCATCATGTTAACCACTATTTTGTTCTTGTGTGTTATTCTCTCTCTATGATTGCATTCTTTGACTTGTTTAATTCTTTATGTCCAATATTTGGTATATGAATGTATTTACATAATTGAAACCTTGATTTCAATTTAGGTCACTTACCCAAATGGCCTTACCCTTTTATCTTCCATTATTAGCCAATGTTTATCCTATTTAACCCCTTTGCTCTTGCTTTTAGCACATCATTACCCTTAAGTGAAAAACAATAAATATTCTTAATTTGGATCTTTGATTAGCTTAGGCTAGTGAGAGTATGCATCATATAAGTGTGAGAAAATAGGATTTAGGAACATTGGTAGAGAGAAAGAAAAAATGGGTATTTTAAATTTTTATTGAAATTTTGGGAATTTGGTACTTTACTAAATCTTAATCAAAAACCAATCACGGCCTCCGGCCTATCACATAATCAACCACGGCCTCCGGCCCAAGCAATTCAATCAAATCAACAATCAATATCACATTAGGAAACAATCCTCAGCTTCACCACCACCAGTATGAGAGATCTCTCAGTTGTTCAAACACATACAATGCAAACAAGGAAAACATAATTAAGAAGCAGATACAGCAAATAGCTCAGATAGCAGTTAATAATAGATAAGTAATTAGGCAAACCAAAATAAATTCAAACTCAAATAAAACATACAAATGCATATGATACATGTCTGCTCTATGGTTAATGAGCTAATTTGTTGGTTATACAGCCAACCCAACATGTTCGGTAGCTAACCCGGGCATTGTCTCTCTGTTGTGCACAAATTTCTCAGCACATCGGATGACCATTAGAGGGAGAACGCCTGTCACCATGAGGGGTTATGTGTCCTGTCACCATTAAAGGGATTATGTGCCCTGTCACCATTAGAGGGAATAGGTGTTATGTCACCCTTACAACCAGAGAGAAAACACAGACATACTCATCATCAATCAACCACAATCATGCCTCGTTTATCATATTCATTTAATTTCATAATTCAAACTCAGTTTTCAATATTCTTCTTCCTCATCCCTTTCCTGGAGCAAGTGGACAACGCCACTGCCTCTTAGCCAGGGTCACATATCTTATTCACTTACAAATCATCATTTCTGCACTTCCTTAACCACAATTCATTCTTTTCTAAATAAATCAAACTCAAAACATAATCCTTTTTTGAATAACTTAAAATCAAATTATAAAATCCTTAAAAAAATCCAAATCTTTCTAATAAGCACTTTAAACGAAATATCTAATTTTATAAAAATTTAGGCAGCATCTCCTCTAAAATTCTAATTCTGCTACCCTTTTCAGGTCCCATAGAAACATTCCTTAAATCCTTCTAAACCGTCTCCAAATATCAAATAATTTTCATTAATCATACCATTTCCAAATGTCAAATACTTTTCATTAATTAAATCAAATTTCGATATCAAACACAGTTCGAAATCAAACTAATTTTCAATATTAAATCTCTTCCAAACCAAACCAATTCCAGTTTTGGATCTTTTCTAAAATCAAATAATTTCCAAAATTAAACTAAATTCTAACATTAAATCTCTTCAAGTAATTCAAGAAAAATCAATTGAATAACATCAGCCAACTATTTCAGAACATTCAACTTTTTCAATCAATCAATCAATCAAACAATTTTATTCATCCAAAACAACTCAATTCAATCCATAAGACTTACAAAATCTCAAAAATATACTTTTTTCATTAGTATCCACTTGTAACAACTCTTGAAAATAAAATAAGTTTAAAAAAAGTGCCCCTACCTCAATCGCGACTCAACTACGCGACAAAACTCCATTTTCTCTCGGCCTCAACGGCAGCAGTCGCAACCTTAGCTCCAAAACACTTTTGCAGCAAGCACATCAACTCTAATGGCAACATATAATAACCAAAACTCAATCTCATAGCAATTAACGTTGCAAAACCTCAGCGTAAGATAACAGAACAGTGACTATAGGACTTTTCAAAACAAAAACAATTACCGCAATTAAGAAGAACCAACTAAGCCCAGTAGCGGCAACCCCAGCGGTGGTTTCGGTGGCCACAGAACTCTAACAACGATGACATAAGCTCCGGCGGTAACACAGCAGCAAGCACAGCGGCACAACAGTTTGGCCGTAATGGAGGCAGATGACGGTGACAGAACCAGCTCAGCCTCGGACCTCTCTCCCTCTTCTTTGTGCGATGTGTCTCCCACGTCGGCTCCTCTTCGTCGTTCTCCCTCTCCTCAGATCGGCGTCAACGGCGGTGAAGGGAGCTTTGGCGGTATCGCATGTGACGACAGCAGTAGTTGCTTGAACGGCGACGACAGCAAGCTCCACGAACAACGACAATGCGCGAAGGTATCTCATCAACTCATGCTTCGTTCTCACTCTGCCTCCCCGTCGGTGACGACGACGGCGACTTGGTGGCAAGGTGGCAAGGTGGCGCGATGGCGAGCTGGTCGCGGCAGGGCGTGACGAGTGCGATGGCGGTGTGACTCCTCCCTCTTCTCCCTCACTCCCTCGGCACTCCCTCTCTTCTCTTTTTCTGATGTGTTTGTGTGTGTGTTTAGTATGTATATGGGAAGGAAATTGTGGTGGGTGAGTGGCAGTGAGGCAGTGGATAAGATTAGGTTAGGGGGTGTGTGTTTAGTGTGTATATGGGAAGGGAATGGCGCTGGGTGAGTGGCGGTGAGGCGGTGGATAAGGTTAGGTTAGGGTTAGGGTTTGTGGGTTTTAGTTTGGGAATAAGGATTTGGTAATTTTAATAAAGATTAGGGAATAGAGTAGTTATTAAAAACAAAATTCTTACCCAATAAAATTATTTTAAAAATACCATTTTATTTAATCAATTTGTCAATTGATTTTTCAAACAAGTATTCTAATTTAAAACTAAAGGTAATCAATTTTTCTTAAAAACATGCAACACAGTATAACTCAATAGATTAAAAAATCTTATAGTTCTTCAGTGAATATCATTATGAATTTTTAAGGATCCTTTGCATTATTATTATTCTAAGATAACCTAACCAGTCATATAACATGTAATTTAATTGCATTAATATGAGTATAATATATCCTAAAATTTACATAAACAAATTTTTAATATGACTTTTTTATTTGATTTACAATTCATAATATAGAGGAGCTCATTGTTATCCTCATTTATAGTCTCAGTATGATATTCATTCTTACGGATATCTTTAAAATTTTGAGACTTTATACATTGTAGATAACAAAACATTATCTTTAATAAATTGTGTTCCTCTATAAAATAAAATAACAACTCTTCCAAAACAATCGATCATTTTACTGGTACTAATTATGGTAGCAACACTTGTCTTTTTATGTACAAGGTTGGCAAAACAATTTTGCTTTTGAGATTAGTGTGTACTTATACTATCCCCAAGGTAAATGTCTTTTCTTGTACCCTTTATTTTCTTTTTCTTAAATTTTTGTGCTAATAAGATGTTGTAAAAATATGATGAAAGTAAATAAATAAAAGTGAAAACTTATTATAAAAATATAAAAAAATTATATTTTGATGATATTCTCATAATATAATACTTTTATAATGTATGAGAATAGATTTTCTATTGCATAAAAATAATACACAAGAATTTAACATAAAAGCTATAATAATTTAAATTTATATAAAAAAATTTAATTTGTAAAC
>NC_029776.3:102217045-102224449 GCF_000817695.3 Arachis duranensis
AAGAGTGCAACCATGACGCGTAAACCCGAGCCGCGATCTGTCCCTATCGAACTCAAACAAGTAACCTTGCTGCATCAGATTCCCAATCACGGAAAAACCTGAACCCTCTTTCACCGCTTGAATTGCCACACACTTCACTCCCTCCGCAGCCTCGATGAAATAGTTTCTCGCCGGCGGCGACATTACCGACTTCCCGGAGAAAGAAAAGCTCAGCTTCGGCAGCTTCACCTTCCCTGCGCCAGTGACATTCACACACAGATCAAACCCTAGGTTCGCTCCTTCCACCGGTGGCAACCTCACGCGCCGCCGGAAGGCTGCCAGAACTTGCCGGTACGCTGGCTCCGCCAGGAACGTAAGCGTCGTGCCGGAGTCCACGACAGTGCCGCCGTTCCCATTCTCGTCAACGGTCCAAACCGAAGGGCTAATCGGTAATTTTGCCCCCTCAACAAACAAGCCCTCAACGGCAATGTAGTAAAACGTGGGCGAAAGAGGGTTTTTAACTAACGGCGTATAACTGAACAGTTTCCGTGATACGGCGTCTCTTTTGGAAGCACCAATGGTTAAGAAACTCTTTGGAGGCGGGGATATGGTGTAGTCAAGAAGACAGTATGAGAATCTGTTCCCGAATGTTCTACCGAGTTGGGAGCTAAACGATATCGTTCCGCGTCCTAAACCCAGAACACCTTGGGCACCGTTGAAACTCGCGCCTGTAACGCTGGGACCAGAAACGCGAAACCCGCAACCGAAGGAGAAGTCTTTTACTTTGGTTACTCTTCCCGAGCTTGTGTTAAACGTCGTCGTTTCCTTCGAGAACAAGCCGCTTGTGGTGGAACCGTCGACGTAGGAGTAGGAGTACAGACAAGGGGAGTGGATCTTGGACTGGTTGCAGGTTCGGGTTTGAGATTGAGTTTGGACCGGATGTGGAACGAGTCGACACGACGAGTCGTAGCAGTGGTGAGGGGCGAAGGTTCTGGAATGTCGGACCAAAAATTTGGATCCGGGTGGATGGGCGGAGCAGTTCCTGCAGGCAGAGCATTTCACCCACACTAGGTCGCTGCCGGTGTCCGCCACCAGGAGGAGGCTCTGCGGCGGTGATCCGATTCGGAGATCCACGAAGTATTGACCCGACCCGGTTGAGGCGCCGGAGACGAGTGGGGACTTCAGAGACCCGCGGCGACCGTGGAGGGCCGCGAAGAGGGTTGAAAGGCGGTGAGTGTCTGAGGAGAGAAGCTGAGCTGGCAAGGAGAGTGGATTGTTCTTTTGCACTAACGGTAACTTCAGGTATTCAATACAGTTGGTGCAAGTTATGAAACTGAATGCGAAGAAGAGAGTGAAGGAAAGATAACAAGCTGACCCCATTGTTGAAGGAGGGTGAAGAAGGAAGGAGAAACCGTTCAAGTGGAAGAAGTGAAGTTGAATAGCTTGTTCTGTCAAAAAATAAGAAAAAAAAAACACACACACCAGCACAGAAGATGAAAGAGGTGTTGATGTGTTATACTACCAGGCTTCTAGCTTCTTGTTTGTTCCTTTTAGTTTTAATGGTAATAGATATCTATATCTGTGTGTGGGTTTGTCAAGAATTTAATTTAATTTTCAAAGTAAAACTGGTGTAATGCTTTATTATTACAGTTAAATTAAAATTATTGCAATAAAAACATATTGATTATTTTTATACTTGTTAATTTTATATTTATAAATACCATTTATTTGGGGTGTTCAAAATCGATCCGAACCGAACAAAACCGATCAATCGAACTAAAAAAATCGAAAATCGAACAAACCGATAATCGAAAAAATCGAAAAAAATCATATTTTGTTGTTTTTTTATGCGGTTTGGTTCGGTTTTTGGTTTTAACACTGAAAACCCTAACCGAACCGAACCGAACCGGTCAACTTTAAAAACCCTAAAATCTATTAGCCCATTACCCCACCGGCACATCCCACCCCATCAGATAACCTAATGTTCTTAACTCCTATCCTAGCGCAGCCACTCTCTCTCTCAAAGAAGCCCTATTACCCCCAACCCCTCATAGTCGCATCTCCCCATCCCAGCCCCACCTCCCACTCTCCCATCGCCTCGCAACCCCTCATAGTCCCACCGACCAGCCCCTCCCAGTCTCGCGAAACCAGCGCCTCGTAGCCCCTCCCAGCAGCGCCTCCTAGCCCCTCCAAGCAGTGCCGTGCCGGACCAGCCGCCTAGCAGCGACGTTCAGCCCTTCCTAGTAGCGCGAACCCATCAGCGACGTTCAATTCCTCCCAGCAGCACGAACCAGCGAAACCAACCCCTCCGAGCAGCGCCGAACCAGCACCTCCCAGCCCCTCCCAGCACCTCCGAGTGCCGAACACCAGATTTGAAGCCTCCAAGTAAGGTATTAATTTGAATAATTTATGTTCCATGCATTATCTATTTGTCGTTGATTGTTGTTGATTGTTCATTTATTTGTTTGAATTTCTGCTTCTGTGTGAATAATTTATGTTCTATGTTCACTGTTCAGTGTATTTTTGAAATTGCTAATTGTTGTTGATTGTTGTATTTGTTTTTGCAATTTGTTGTATTTGAAGGTTTTATCTTATGAATGTGTATTATTTTTAATTGTTAGGGTTCTAGGTTCTGATTGTTAAAAAGGTGTGTTTTTTATTGGAAATGGGTTTGATTTATTGGGAACGATTTGAGATATGAAAATTATTTGGTTTTGAAATGGTTTAACATCGAAAATGATTTGATATTTGAAAATCTAAATTGTGTTTTATTGGAAAGTGATTTAGCTTTGAACTCATTGGTAAATGTTGGAAAATCGTTTGGTTGGACCCCTAAAGGGTGGCGAAGTCCAAATTTTAGAAGAGATGCTGTCGAAATTTTTATAAAATTTGGAGACTTCGTTTGAAGTGATTATTTAGAAATATTTGGATTTAAGAATTATATTGTTTGATTTTGATTTATTAAGAAATGGATTTAACTTGTTCTTTTAAAAGAGATATTGACATTTGAGCTTCCGAGATAATATGCAAGAATTGTGGTTTTGTCCCACTTGCTCCCGGTTAGTATTTGAGTTTCTTGGTTGGAGGTGAGGACGGTGGTTTCATCCCGCTCATGGATAGGCAAGTTGAGGATGAAGTATTCTCTCTCTTGTGTTTTAATGGATGTGGGAAAGGTGGTAGGACACTCATCCTCCGATTTATTCCCCGCATTCTCGTTGTTTTTGTTTCGATGGATGTGGAAAAGGTGGTAGGGCACTAATTCCCCGATGTTTGAAAGTGGTAGGACACTAATTTTCCCGATGTTTTATCCCACTTTCTCTCTTTTTGTAAGGTAGTAAGGCATTAATTCCCAGATCTGTATGGCACGACCTCACTAGGAAAAGGTGGTAAGGCATTAATCCCCCGATAAGATTTTCCTGGTGTTTGTCTCCAAGAGAAGGTACGTACCTCGATTATAGACCTCCTGGAGATGCGCATCAAAGAGACAATGTCTGGGTTAGTTACCACATGTGTCGGGTTCTAGTAGTTTATTCGACACGTGAGTTCATGGCCAGTAGGATAGGCATGTATCATTTGCATTTGTGTGTATTGTTTGGGTGTGCATCTTGTATTTGGCTTGCTTATTTGCATAATTGTACCTATATGCTAATTGAACTAATTGCCTTGACTATCTTCTCTGTTTGTGTATTTTTTGTATTGTCTTGTATGTGTTTGAACAATTGTGAGATCCCATAAGCTGGTGGTGGGAACGCTGAAGGTTGTTCCTGATGCGGTACTGGCTATAATTGTTCTCTAATTGTATTTGTCATGTACTGTTCGATGCCGGAAATTTATTCTATTTTGAGACTGAGTTTTGATGGTGATTTGAGTTAAGTTGGAGCGGAGGCGTTGATTTGATTTAGGCCGGAGACCGTAATTTGATTTATTATGGGCTGGAGGCTGTACTAGGTTATGTTATGGGATATTAATTGAGTTTTAAAATTCTTATAACTAAAGAAGTGAACTTTGAGTTTTGGATAATTAATTACTATTGTTTTGAATAGATTCATAAGACGAACGATAATCACTGCAATTGAAATTAATTTTTTTTATACGTATCCTCTTATGACAATTCTTAAAAATTCTCAATTGAGAACCAGCGAGAATAATGTTTTCACCCCCTACAAATTTTCTTTTCAGGACGGACAAAGAGTTTAAAAAATTCTCTCTGCACATCTGATTGTATTATATATTATGTTGTATATTATAATTTTCCCTCGCCTTTATTACTATATCTTTGTAAAAAGGGATAAGAGTTGTAATGATATGTATGCTTATACTATTTATAAGTTACTTGTATACAAAGTCTGATATGTTTATATATACATATATACGAGGATTGTGATTGATTTTGGTTATATATGCATTTTTATTAAAATAAAAAGTATTCCAGTTTTTCAAAGAAAACAGCGAGACGGTTTCAACTAAAAGGCACCTATTCTATTATTAAGTATATAGAAGTCGTCGTAATATTCTCGCTATCAGAGTGGCGCCGCCGGAAGCGTGACATTCTAATAATAAGGGTGTTACAATTCCTTTAATCAATAAATATTAATTCATGGGTTATTCCTGTAATCAATGATTATCAATTTGTGGGTTATTCTCGCATTTAAAAAATTAATAATCCGTAGATTTTTTTAAGATCAATGAAAATTTAGTCCGTGGGTACTCCCCGCATTTAAACAAATCAACCGTTCGTGCATTGAGCAAGCAGGACGGAACTATTGTCCTTACTAGGCGAACATTTAGCCATTCAGTTCTCTTTTAAACATTTCTCGATTATCCCTTTTCAATTATTCTTAGCCATTACCCTAAAATATTATTTCAGTCTCCTTTCTCTACTTTCTATTGTAAATATTCTTTCAAATTATTTCAGTTTTTTTTAACATTTTATTAGAGCAAAAATTCTTTTTTTATTGTTTAAAATTCTTTCTTATCTTTCACCTTTTTCAATGTCTTACATACTCTGAAATTTTTAGAAAAAATTACTGTTTATCCTTCTATTATATCATAAATAAAATAATATCTTTTAAATAAAATACTAATATATATTATATTGATATAAGTAAGTTAGTATTAATAATAAAGGAGTAATAGTATTATTATTTTATGATTTAATTATTCTGTTAGTCTTTATAGTTTTACCAAATTTTCAATTAGGTCCTTATACTTTTTTTCTTTTTAATCGAGTCTCTACACTACTTTTAATTTTGTAATTAAGTCCTTTTCATATTAAAAATGCTAAAATTAACAGAATATTTCTCCCAAAATACATGCAATCAAAGATCTAGTTAGGTTTTTAATTATAAATACTTTCAATTTGCGAAGAAATATTCAGTTAATTCTAACATTTTTTACACTAGGAAGAACTTAATTATAAAATTAAAAATAGTGTAAGAACTCAATTGAAAGAAAAAAAAGTATAGAGACCTAATTAAAAATTTGATAAAATTATAGGGATCAACAGAATAATTAAACATTATTTTATTATTCAAAATTTGTTAATTAAAGTCTTATTCTTGAGATTTTAGAAATTATATTCTAACTTCAAGCTTTTAAATTTTTTTAAGTTTATCCTGACACTTTCATAAATTACTAAAATAACCTTATATAATTATAGTTTCCAAAACTATTCTTATATTTTTATGAAATACCTGTTTTAGCTCTATACTTTTTACTTAATACCTTAAATAATCTTAAAACTTGTTTAATTATAATTTACCGCAATTGTTTATTAAATTATCATTATATCCTCAAAAATAAATTAGGTGTTGGTGGTTCTCTCTTTAAGAAAAACCAAACCCTCTCTTTTGATTTCTTTAAAGTTGTCTATTTGATTTTCAATTAACTTCCAAATTTTATAGTTACCAATTTTTTTCAGCTTTCAATTTAACTTTTCAATTACCAATTCACATCAATCTTCTCAAGATCCAAATTCAAAAATAGTCCCAAATACATTAAAAATCGTTTAGTTTATGGCTGATTTATGATGGTTGAACCTTAAAGCATCAAAATTAACAAAATTCACAAAATTTTAACCACAAAATCATTCAATTTCAAGCAACAATCATCAAATCAACAATCATACATCAAGAACACATTTAATTCACATTAAAATTACCAACTCCTGCCTCCTTGTTGTAGCCACCAACACTGAAGCACTAAGGATGGTTTTTGGCTAAAAAATCTAAGAAAAAAATGTCAAAAATTGGTTACTCCACCTTCTAATCCATTCGGCCGAACCTTCATGAGAGGGAGGAAGATTCCACCGTTAATTTTTTCTGAAGAAAAATGACACCAAAGTAAAGAAAAAGAAGATACAAATACTTTAATTGGTTTAGATTTTTTTATTAAAGTTACGGATTTCAGGAAATCAAGTTCAGAAGGATTTTGTTTTCATGGTGTTTCTCATTCTCTCTCTCAGTTCTTTATTTCTTTTTTTCTCTTAATGGTTCGGCTAATGATATGAGAAGAATGATGATGATTAGTAATGATAATTAAATGAAATTGATGATGTGTCAAAAGGTAGGATTGGGTGTCACAGTTTAGAACTATTGAGTCAGTGATTCAAATTGTAAATATCTTAAATAGAAATCGATTAAAACTGGATTAAAACACAAATAATATATATATATGAATGAGTTATTAATATAAATGACATTAATAATATAAAGATAGGAGATATATAATGAAGTATTAGTAAAGTTAAGTTCATTAAAGAGTATTGATATTTACTCATATCGACAGATTTTGAACTCGATAATAATATTATTAAACAAATCCTTATTATAATTAAAGCGAGTAAAAATAAAACATTAATATGATAATAATAATAATAATAATAATAATAATTTTATCTTTTCTCAAAAAATTTCATTATAATAAAAATTATATGAAAATTCTAATTAATTTAAACCCTAGTTATCATAAAATTCATTACAATAAGTATCCATATAATAGTTATAAATCTAGATTAAATATTCAAATCAAACAAGAAAAAAAATTTTTTAGTAAATCTTTAACAATTCAAAAGTTAACACAATGAGTGATTACGGATGAAAGCGATAAACAAAAATAAAACTACGATAATGGTATGGTGGTAATTAATTGCGGTTGAAGTGAATAGAAGAAGAAAACAAGGAAGGAGAATAAAATAATGCAACATAATAGTAACAGTGAGATAATAATTAAATTAAAATTAATAATTTAAAAAATAAAATTAAAGATAATTAAAGACGTCCAATATAAAATTAAAAAATATTTTTTTTACTATTAGAATTATGCAAGGAAATAAATAGTATTTTGAATATAAATTTTAATTTGCTTCAAATTAAATAGAATTAAAAAATAAACAACTTTAAATATTTATAAATAATTAATCTATAA
>NC_029776.3:102224557-102358639 GCF_000817695.3 Arachis duranensis
CTATAAATATTTTATTTTGATATTACTACACATAAATACATAATAATAGTATAATTTTTTTAATCTTATTTTTTAATTTAAATTTATTTATTTTATACATTCTACATATTAAATAATTTAAGATATTTTATTTTTTAATTATTGATAACAAATTTATAAAACTTTTTAAACTTAATAGAAAAATGGTTGAGTGCATGGGAGACGCTAGTTTTCTATAAAAAAATTTTCAAAGACAAAAAAAAATATTTTATTTTATTAAAAAAATATAAAGTCCAAAATTGAGGACATAAAAAAAAGAAAAATGGGAGATTCTCAAACTTTACAGTATAGGAGTACGAGAAATATATACTCTTTTTAAAGTGTAAAGATAAAGAAAAGATAAGACATATAAATACAATGTCAGTTATTTTTATACTTTTATTTGTGGTACGACAGAAATAGTAGTGAAAGCGAGAATTGTTATGGATCCCGATGAAACTCAACAATACAAGTATTTATGGATTGAATGCAAAAAATTGTGATGGATATTTCAAAATAATTATCATATATTCATACTTATTCTTAACTTTTCGAAAAATCCTTCGTTAGTGATTGTGAATGGCCAATTTTTTTTTAGATCTTTATGATTTGTTCCTACAAAATCGAGGCCAAAAAATTGAGAAATACTCTTCTTAAATGATACTCAAGAAAATTTTAAGTTGCTTGGTATTTCACCAATTAATAACACAATGGTCTTAATTCTTGAATATTTAGATAATAAAAAAATATTTAGATAATTATGAATTCTATTAAGTTTCCTTTACTTGATCGAATAAAAACCCAAAATTTAGTTATTTCATATCGACTCATTAAAAGACAAAAAATTTGGTTTACCTAGCGAAAAAACATATAGTTAATAAAAAAATTTATTGATATTAGATTTAAATTTTAATGATATGATATCGATATTCTCATATCAATGAATCTTTTGCTATTATTTTTCTGTTTTTTTTAATTCTATTTATGTTTTCATTCTTTTTTATCTATAACATGTATAAAAAAAAATAAAGGAGTAATAGAAACTCTGTTGATATTGTTTTTTTAACTTTCAAAAACTCGTATAAATAGATAAAGAGTACATGTGTTGAGTTACTAAAGAAGTAATAACTCCTAAAAAGACTAGAGTAAGACCTAATTGAAAATGATGTGAATTATTAATTGTGTCATAAAGACCCTTGTGTCTATGCCCTAATCTACCCCCTGGAGGAATGTGTGCTTCTAAGATCTTTTTTATACCTAGGCCAATTCCGAAGTTTATTCTATACATGTGACCAACTATCAGAAAAAAATCACAATAGTTAAATGATAGTGCGCAATATCAATTAGCCATAGGCTTTGCATTTGTGTGCTTGTTCATTTTGATAACTTTATCATATGAATTCTATTTTATTTTATCGCACAAATCTCTACTCTCTATCTTTGCTATCGTTTTCGGTGGTATCAATTGTAATTTTAACTCATTTGATAACTCTATTAGTTAATAAAATCTTAAGATTTCATGATTCGTCCAAAAATGCCCATGCTCACAAATAACCAACCTGCAATGAATAGGGATGGTATAGTAATGCTATAAATAATCCAGTATCGAATACTGGTAATAATATCAGCAAAAGAATGTTTTTCGGTGCTTTTAGGCATGTTGAGCTCCACATATTCTTGTACAATCAAAGGGAGATTAGTTCTATAAAAGATGAGAGTAGTAAATAGAAATTGATTAAGAATCATCCTTGTTAGATCGTCAATATTGTATCTAGGGTGTCTTTCGAGTATACCGAATCAGTATAGCTATCCTTCTTTAGACACAGTAAGAAAATTAAAAGATTCGTGCTAAGATCAAGCAGTAGATTCTTTCTAACTTGCTTGTTGGTTGTATAAATGCGTACTCAATACAAAATTCCACAATGTTCATATCTTTCAAAGTTCACCTTACAATATAGGGCCAAAAAGTCAAAATAAATCATTTTATTTGGCCCGAGAAAAACTTTGCATACCTCCGTTACCTCTCAGAAAACCTACGCTCCGTAGAAACTTTCTACCTGAGACTGTCCCTTGGCCATAGGTTCTAACACAAGGTTAGAATTCTAACACTTCCAGAGTGGTATCTCACTATGGCTTGCCTCCCCCGTCCTCCCACGCGGAAGGAGGCCTTATTCACCCTCCACCTAAGCTGTGCAAGAAAAGCCCAAAGCCATTCCTAGGTAATAGTGAAGCTTAATTGGATCTTTCTGTCCAGGTGGAGGTAGTCCACATCTTCATAGACATGTTTATTTCACCAAGCCTCTCTCGGAGACAGTGCCCAGATCATTACGCCTTTCGTGCGGGTTGGAACTTAGCTGCCAAGAAATTTTGCTACCTTAGGACCATTATAGTTATGGCCGCTGTTCACCAGGGCTTCGGTCACCAGCTCTGCTTTCATCAGGTCACCAATATCCTTGACCTTCCGACATTAGGCAAGCGTCATCCCTCATACATGGTCTTACGAATTTGTAGAGACCTGTATTTTTGGTAAAGAGTCGCCCATGCCAAGTCATTGTGACCCCTTTGTAAGGGGGCACCCAATCTCCCAAAGTTACAGGATTATTTTGTTGGGTTTCTTAGAGAGTTGTCTCGCACCCCTAAGTATTCTCTACCTACCCATCGGTGTCGGTTCGGGTACAGGTACGCTTTTGTTGAAGGTCGTTCAAAATTTTTCTGGGAGTATGGCATGGGTCTCTTCAACGTCGTAGTGCCTGTTACTTGAACATTGGCTCGACGCATTTTCTCTACCCATTCTTACCCTGAAATTATTTATAAGCATGGACAATTAAAGACTTTCAAAAGATTTCATCCAACTTTTTTGTTTAGCATCTTGAACAAACCACCCCTTAAACGGTATGGTTAGAAGATCGTCGACCCTTAAGAAAATTAATGTAATAGTAGCTTGCCAGAAAAGAATGATTCAATGCCACTCTACAAACCGTACATGATATTTTCACCTCATATGGCTCCTCGTTCAATTATTTTCAAGTCATTGGATCTTTTTCTTCGTTCAAAAATCTCCTTCATTTCTTTTTCCACTCTGGCTCGAAGAAAAACTAGGAACAATTAAGTCACATTTTTATGTTCCAATTGATTCCTTTTTTGGATTATTCTCAAAGGAGAAGGTTTTTTTTACCCCTTAGAGGGTTGTGCTTTTTTGGGGACTTAACCTAACACCTTACACCACGAGACAGGAAGTGATGTTTCTAGTGACTAACGGGTGAGTAACGCATAAAATCTGCCCTTGGGAGGGAAACAACAGCTGAAAACAGCTGCTAATACCCTGTAGGCTGAGGAACAAAAGAAGAAATCAACCCGAGGAGGGGCTCACATCTAATTAGCTAGTTGGTGAAAAGATATATATGAACGAGATATCTAACAAAAAAAAAAGAAAATAATTGAATAGAGAAACTCCCGAACCTTTTGATGTGAGATATGAGCAAGAGACTTCAAGAAAACTAGTATTTTCTGAATTATATGAAGCCAGTAAACAAACGTCAAATTCATAGATAGTTAAACCCGAGTATCTGGGCAAAAGTAGAATATTTGTTGTGTAGTGGAGTCATAGAGAGTAAAGTCAAATCTAATATATGAAATAATTTGATCTATAGACAGCATCATTGTGGTAAAGACTGTAATGCCAAAGGAATCATTACCGCAATGCATAAAAGGGGAGGTCATAAGCGTCAATACCGTAAAATCAATTTTTGCCAGAATGAAAATTTTATCAAATATGTTTCTATTTAATGGAACAACATTGAATCAAATGACAAAGACATTGTTGAGAAAAAGATAGCTTTTCCTGGATGAAATTGGTCCATATCCGGTATGGGCGTTAGAGTATTGAGAGGACCTTTTCCTAGTACGAGAGAACCGGAACGGACGCAGGTGTGCCAGTTATTGTACTTATGATAAATGTTGGGTAGCTAAGTGTAGAGCAAATAATTGTTGACAGCTTCTAATTAGTAAGCTCACCCCAAAATGAGTGCTCTCCTATTCCGACTTTCCTAGAGCCTTTAGTGGCACAGCCGAGATAGCGATGGGTTCTTTGCTCCTGCGAGGATGGAGCAAAAGAAGTTTTAAGAATTCAAGAGAAGGAAAAATCCATTAGATATCAAAATTCTTTTTTTAGTTAGTGTTAAGTCTGACGAGAATAATATTCTACAAACAGCAATTTGATGTTTTTTAAACCAATCCATTGACTATCTATTATTTGATTTAGTAATCCTTTATATTGGAATGGGTGAAGGGTTAAATGGTTTGACAATTCCTCACGTGGGTCTGAATCCAAAGAATTTTGAATCAGAGCTTTCGATTTGTGTTCATCTTTCACTGTAATAATATCTTGAGGTTTGCAGTGATAACTTGGTATATCTACTATAGGGTAAAGTATTATATTGGTCCCCTAAGTTTAGGCGTAATCCTGTTTTGATTCTTAAGGTTTAAAGTGTCCTATTTGAATCCAAAAAAGTTTCATTTAGATTCAATTTAGTCCCACTGTGAAGTCAAAGTTAAATAATTAACGGAATGTCCTACATTACGGCAGTATAAGAACAAGGTCGATAATTTAGAGAACAAGTACAAGTTCCAAAGGCACAAAATTAACCGTGGAAGCATCAATACATTTATTTATCATTCTCCTTAGTTTTATCAAAAATATTTCATTTAAATTATAAAAAGAATGATAAATAAATGTATTGATGCATCTACGGTTGATTTGTGCCTCTAGAGATTGTGCTTGTTCTCCAGATTATCGACCTTGTTCTTATACTGCTGTAATGTAGGATATTCCATTAATTATTTAACTTTGATCTCACGGTGGGACTAAATTAAAGCTAAATGAAACTTTTTTGGATTCAAATAGGACACTTTAAACTTTAAGGACCGAAACAGAATTACACCCAAACGTAGGGGACCAATTTAGTACTTTACCCTCTACTATATGACCATTATCTAAAACATGTTTATGGTTAACTAATTGGCGGGCTTGAGGAATAGTCGAAACCATACCCAATCTAAAAAGTATGTTATCCAAACACATTTCAAGCAATTGTAGTCAAAGAATGTAAACCAAAATACCAAATCAAAGTAGATCAATTTTTCTCATTTCCGAGGAAGTGCATATTTTATCCGAACCTTCTTCCATAATGAAGAGTAAGCGTCAAATTAAGAAAAGATATCCAGAAAAAATCAATGTTGACAAGACAAACTATGCAAAATTCATTCCAAGAACAAGAGATAAAAAATAACAGAAAATAAAGAAAAAAACATTATAATTTGCTTGTTCCTGATTTTCTTTTTGCGCCAGACATCGTAGAGAATTAAGAATTCTAATTTGTTTCAATAAACTTAATGACTTAATTTCAAGATATAAGGTTTTCCTTTTATAATAGGCTGTTCAAAAATATTTCCTGTTCTTTCATCAAATATTCTGCTTTTTCCCGGATACTTGGGTTTAAATATCCACAGATTTGAGTTTGTTTATTGGCTTCATATAATTCAAAAAAATACTAGTTTTCTCGAAGCCTCTTGTTCAAATCTCTCATCAAAAGGTACTAGTCTATCTAGCATATCCCCCGCTAATCCGAGTGAGCATTCAAATATCTGTCCTATATTCATTTTTTATGGAACTCCTAATGGATTGAAGACCATATCAACGGGTCTTTCATTTTGCAAATAAGACATATCCTGTCTACTCTTTTGAGGATGCAAAGAAAGAGAAAAAGATATCTAAGTAAGAGTAAAGTGGAAACTGACATTAGGAAGTGAAAATACTAGGTAAAATAAGTAACTCCTGGTTGAGCTTCTTGGCTTCATCTACCACCTTTTCATGTCGACGTCTTTGTTGTTCGAAAATACTTTGACACCGTTCCTTCCAAATACACCAAGTAAGGATCAACATGAATCTAATTGTGATTGAACTAGAATCTGTTGACTTGGTCAAATTACAACCTTCTTCCACCAATTAAAGAAAGACTCGCAGCTGTAATTTAGAATAAAAAAGGAGATCGAGCTGTGCTTCCAAATTTTCTGTGCATGTCCAAATCTAAATAGGCAATGGAGAACGTCTTTTGGTTCTGAATGGCAGATTGAGCAAAATGGAGGAGTAATCTTTATTGATAAACTGCATTACTAGCATTCTACCATGAAGGAATTTTCAACCAAAAATGAGGATCTTGTGGGGGACGACAATTTTCCATCGATAGTTCCAGATGTGACACTGTTACATGATTGAAGGGAAGAAATATGTGGGGGCATGATGGAAAAAGTAGGTCATTCTATAGCTAGATGAAACATCATATTCTTTTGATTTGTTTAAAATTCTCTATAACTTGTCCTCATCTGATCCTAAGTTAATTGAGAGAACCCTTTAAGCGATCTCATGTGAAAAATTTTTATCTATTAATGCATGGTTCCATTGCTTATTTTTTATCAGCAAGTCTTGCACCTAAAGGATTCAGTTAGCATCTGAGGGTTGAACCATAGAAGGAGGAATCGTGAATGGATAGGGAGGAGTCACTAGAGCCAACACTCCAGTTAAGGCCTTTCTCTACAACACTCTTGCCCTCTATAATGCTTCTTCATTCCTATGATGGCAAGGTTTCAATTTTCGCTTGTAGAATTGAGTTGTAATTATAATATTTCTCTTTCTATATTTTAGCTAGAAGAGAATTAGGTCGAGTAACTAATCTCAAATATTGTTTTTCCAAAAGTGCCAAATTTTGAGTCTGTAAGTCTTTGAATCCAAGTCCCTCTTTCCTTTTTTGGTCTGGACATTTTATCCTAGCCAATCCATGTCATATGTCGTTCTGCCCTTTGCTGTTCCCACCAAATTAATGTAAGATACCATGGATTTCAGTAAGCAAATTATCCAAAAGCCTAAAACAAGATAAGGTGTAGATGGGGATCACTTCTCCTATTGTCCGAAGTAAGACTTGTCTGTCACCGTTAGATAATAAGCACCTTTGTCCACCCTTATACCTTCTTGATGACCTTTTTCTTAATAGCTAAAAAGGTAGCTTTCTTAGAGCAGTTGATTATGGACAGAAGGACCAAATACTTATCCTGATCCCCAATGTGAGAAATATTCAAAATAGAGGCTAAAGAGGATTGAAAAACCTTAGGTATATTATTGTTGAAAAAAATTATGGACTTGTTGAGATTTACCCTTTGCCCACTGAATTTTTCATAATTAGCTAGCAACTCTAGGATCCTATCATAATCTTCCTCAAAAGCTTTACAGAAAAAGATGGAATCATCCGCAAAGAGTAAATAATTAATAGCAGGACATCTCTTGGTAACTTGGATTCCTCGAATGAGACAATTTTGCTCTAGCTTATTTAGCAAGAAAGAAAAGCCTTCTGCATAGAATAAAAAAGGAAAGGGGATTGAGGATCACTCGGTTGAATGTCTCTATTCGGTTTAAAAAAAACTGCAGGGTTAACCTTCTACAATAACAGAATAAGAAACTGTTGTCATCAATTCATGAATCCACTTTATCCAGGTTGTATCAAATCCTATCTTCTCCATCATAAACCAAAGAAAGTATCACTCCACCCTGTCATAAGCCTTACTCATGTCAAGTTTAAGGGTCATTTCATACTCAAGACTTCTCTTTTTTTGCTTGATGTAGTGCATATATTCGTGTGCTATCAAAATATTATCAGAGATAAGCCTTCCCTTGAGAAAATCACTCTGAGTGGGCCTATTAGTTTATTCATACACCATGCAATTTGTGAACTAGAACTTTCGAGAAAATTGTATAGAAAATAGAGGATAAACTAATGGGTCTAACTTGTGACATATCATTAGCATCTGATACTTTAGGGATAAGACAAATATTGGTATGATTAAAGCTCTTTTAAATTTTACCTCCTCTAAAGATACTCTTAACTGCCTAAAATACGTTATCACCAACAACGTTCTAGAAAGATTGAAAAAATTTGGCTGTCACACCATCTTCAGCTAGAGCACTTTGAGGGTGGATACTAAAAGTAGCTTTTTTCACCTCTTTTAAAGAGACTGGTCTTTAAAGCTTATGATTCATGTTAGCTATAACTTTAGGTTCAAAAGTCCATAAAATAAGGACCTAGATCCTCTTGATTAGTTGAGGAAAAAATGCCCTTGAAATACTCTTTTGCTATTCTTGCTGTATCGCCATTAGCAGTAGCTCATTCATCGTTTTCCTAAAATCTCCAAGTCTATTCCTTTGAACTCTAGATTTAAATTTTCGATGGAAGAAGTTTGTGTTTTAATCTCCTTTTTTCAGCCATTTAATTCTAGATTTATCTTTTCAGTACATCTCTTCGGTCAAGTAAGTTCTTACAGTTTCTGTTTGAACTCCACAATCTCAACACCTCCCATGACTCCCGCTGCTCTCTTTTTCTCAAGAGTTGTCGAGAGTTCTTTAATTTATTTTTTGGAATTAGAAATAGTAGAATTCTACTAATGAACTAAACGGTGCCTACACAACTTTAGTTTATGGACCAGCTTGAACATAGGGGAACTCTCAACCTCATAGTACTATGTTTTCTTGATTAAATCCCAGATTATTTCATCCTCAGACCAACGAGATTGAAATTTCAATCTTTTTTTAGATCTTTTAGTACAGGAGTTTGTGTCAAACAATAAAAAAGCATAGTCTAAACCGATTTCTACCAGTCTGAGTACTCTAGGATTAAAGTATTATTAGAGCCATAATTCACCCACAAGAATTCTATCCAATCTCTCCTAGATCAACTCATTCCTTCCCTTCTATTACTCCAAGTATAAGGTCTCCCAATCATACTCAAATCACATAAGAAATTATTACTAATAAAATAATTAAAAACAAACATAAATATTGATATTTTAAGACTATTTTCAATCTTTTCATTTTGATCAACAATGTCACTAAAATTTCACATAATAATCACATTATCTTGTAGTTGCGATAGAGTAGTCAAAATCTCAAGAAACTGAGTGAACCGAACTTGTTCATTACAATGAAAGTGAACTCCAAGTAAGTTCCATTTATAACGAAGGAGATATTTGTCACCCTAACTACTATAAAGCAATTTAAACTACTTATGATTTGCATATCATATTATTTTTTCAAGCAAGAGTTAATCCACCAGCATTATTCATTGGAAAACTATTAAGCTCAATTTTCTTTCTACTAGTCGAGATTGATTTTTGGTTTCACACAAAAATATATAATAAATATACATAATGCTTGAATACGATATATTTTAAAATATAAGAAATAATTAACATAATTAAAATTATTAATAAATTTTACAACAAGTAATCATTAATCATGTTTAGTTATTTTTGTCGTTAGTATGAATGTATGATAGTATCTTGGATATCATTTTCATAGTTTAAGAAAAATCATGAGTAAATAACGAAAATAAATTCTTTTATTTTTTTTTCTCAACTTTTTTTAAAGAAATCACACTTTATAAAAAATTTGAGGGAAAAAAAATTGGAGGATACATTCCATTAGCAACTACCAAGAAAAGACGAGTAGGCACTAGTCAGTTCCTCAGTTGCAAACTTGCAAATCGTTTTCAATTCATTGTGGAAAATCGGCAGCAATGGGCGTGGCTTCATCTCCGTCGTTTCCGGTTCTTGTAGGACAACGACTCCCCACTTCGCCTTCAGCTTCTCCTCTTCTTCGCCCACGTGTCGTCGTTGCGGCGGTTTCTTCGGATTCTTCTCCAGCTTCCACCTCACAAGCCACCAAATTGCTCACTTTCCTCGGCAAAGGTGGCTCTGGAAAAACAACCGCCGCTATTTTCGCCGCTCAGGTACCTCTTGTTTGCAATTTGAGACTTTTTGGTGGTTCTTCGTTTCCAGTTACGCTATGTTTTAGGTGAAATGACGGAAATGAAACAGAGAAAGGCAGTTTCCAAAGCTTTCAACTTCAGTTTCAAATACTGATCAGTCTTAAAACTGCATTGCTAGAAGATAAACATTTTTGTCT
This sequence comes from Arachis duranensis, assembly GCF_000817695.3. Classification (NCBI taxonomy): domain Eukaryota; kingdom Viridiplantae; phylum Streptophyta; class Magnoliopsida; order Fabales; family Fabaceae; genus Arachis; species Arachis duranensis. The sequence goes on from NC_029776.3 coordinate 102,234,582, forward strand.
TATAAAAAAGAAGAGTAAGAGTAAAAGTGCCGATCTGGTTAACGTGGTGGAATTCCAATTCTTTCAAAAGGAGTAATTTTGTTGTGTGATTGTTATAAGCTTTTCTTATATTGGCATGTGGAGGTTGCTTATGATCTGTGACCCGCCCTTTGTGTTTGGATGAAAATTATTTTTTTTTGGATTAATTTCTTTTCAAGAGAAAGGAAATTATTATAAGTTTAACCAACGTATGCTTACAAATTTGCTAGAAAGGTGCATTGTGTCTGAAAGGGAAAAGAAAATAAGATTATTGATAAAGTTGATTATGGACCCAAGCAATCTAATTTCAAATCAACTTTTCCCTTTCTTTTAATCTTATCCTGACAAGAATTTTTAGATAGTCATCCAACTTCAACAGTAGAAAAGTAGTTTATTTTCCCTTCTGTGTGCCTGTTATTTCAGCATTATGCAATGGCTGGATTGAACACATGTTTAGTGATACATGGCCAAGACACCACTGCTGACTACCTCCTCAACTGTAAGATTGGAACTGATTATGTCGAATGTGGAACAAATCTTTCGGCTGTTAGGTTGGAAACAACCAAAGTATGTCCTCTTCTTTTTTTGTGTTGCTTTAAATTTGTCGGCTTCTGTACTTTAGTCTCATTGTCATCGACTGAGTATTGTTTGCTAATTGCAGATGCTTCTTGAACCTCTCAAACTTCTGAAGCAAGCAGATGCACAGCTTAATATGACACAAGGCATACTTGGAGGGGTAGGTACGTAATATGTTATCTACCGTTATTGTTTATTTGTTTACATGGACATATAATTCTCTTGCCAAACTTTTATGGTCGGGTTGTGCTCTTATTTATCTGTCTTATAATAGATTGTTGGAGAAGAGCTTGGCATTATGCCTGCGATGGATTCGATTCTTTTATTATTTGCGCTTGAGAAGCTTGTAGGACTTTTGAGTAGTACAGCTTCAAAGAGTCAAGGCGATAAATTTGATGTGATAGTTTATGATGGTATCAGCAGCGAGGAAACACTGCGGTTCATAGGTGCAAGCAGTAAAGCAAGGTTTGGAATTGCTAATTAATCTTATCTACGCACATGCTCACTCACGTCATTTTCATTTGTATGATATTTTGAGGTTTTGTAGATTGTACTTGAAATATCTCCGAGTATTGGCCGAGAAGACTGAGCTTGGGAGATTGGCTGCTCCTTCAATCCTGAGACTTGTGGATGAAGCTGTAAGAATAAGTAGCAGCAGATCTTACTTTAATGGTAGAACGAGCTCAGAAATATGGGACACTTTAGATCAAATGCTGGAGGTAAGAGTGTACATTGTTGAATATAATTTTACCTTGGAGCAAGACCATAAGATTGAAGATTCTATGTTGATTTTATGTTACCCAGAGAGGATCTTCTGCCTTCTCAAACCGGCAGAGATTCGGTTGTTTCCTTGTAATGGATCCGAATAATCCAACCTCTGTTAATTCGGCAAGGCGATATTGGGGTTGTACAATCCAGGCTGGTGCTCAAGTATCTGCAGCTCTCGGCTTCACCTCTCAGCCGCAACATCTAGAACCCTTGCAAAGAGCAAAGAAAGGTTTCTCACCCCTGCCTTCTGCTTTCATTTCAAGTTTATCCATGAATAGCCCAATCAATTGGAGCAGAGTACTACTAGACACAAGCAACAAAGATGCTAGGCATCTTCTTACTTCCGAAGCAAGTCAATACGGTTATGCTATCTCACCGGTTGAATTTGATTTGAAACGAAAATCAGTTACTCTCTTCATGCCTGGTTTCGACAAATCAGAGATCAAGCTATACCAAGTATGTTAATTCTTTTGCTCTCATGTCATATATTCTTTTTCAGCCATGATATTGAATGCATTATTTTCAAACGAATTTACGAGAAACGAGGTTAATGTCATGATGCTCTTTGACATTAAATTAATCAAATATGATTTGGTGTCAATCTGAATGGGAGCCTAGGGAAAAGGTAATGGGTTAAAACCATGAAATCAACCACTTGTTAGGCTCCTTACATTATACCCCTTTGGATGTGGCCTTTTCCTGAATCCTGAGCATTATGCCTTCCGTTTCTGTTTTTTATTTTAAATTTTCAAACAGGTGGATGATGAAATCATAAAAGTCTCTGGTTGATAAATGATCAAGATTGAAAACTAATAAATGATGGACTTACTTCTTGTTGGAAAACTCTGTTCATCTTTGCAAAACATCAAATAGCTTTTATCAATAAAGAAAGAATTAAAAAGATGGTTTAAATTGAAACTTTTTTTTCCCTGCACTTGTCGTGCAGTCTTATATTCTGATTCTTATCTATCACAAATACTGCGCTTCACTGAAAGTGAAAAATTAAATGGTGCTTAATGGATTCTTTAATCAATAAATGTAGTATAGGGGAGGATCTGAGCTGTTGGTAGAAGCAGGAGATCAAAGGCGTGTTATTCCGTTGCCCCCAGAAATTCAAGGAAAGGTTGGCGGAGCCAAATTCGCAGAGAGAAGTCTTGTTATTACAATGCTATGAGTTCGGATCCTCTAAAGAGAAAGAGATGTGTAAAGTGAATAGCTTTTATTATAATTGAAGTTACCTTATTAACCCAAAGAGTGATTACATTATCATTTTATCACTATATATCTCCTCAGTTCATTTCAGAGTATCCAGATTCCATTGCTTTAGTCTTTTTCTTGTTATTGTTCTCTTCACCTTCTATGTATTATGCATGGGCCATGAGCTATGTAGAACGGTTTAATGAATAATCTTGCCAAGGACTGGGCATAGCACATTGCCGTCATTTATGCATCATTTCATCCGTTATATTGGTTTATGCAAGTGGGAACAAATGTATCACCTTTTCTCTCTCCTTTCGAATTTACATGGAACTAAAGTGACACGTATATGATAAATTAATGATAGTATATAGTATATTTTAAAAAGTATTATAATATTTAAAAATTAATTAAAGTATATACAAACTAATATTAAATTTGATGTATTTTTTATTTAAAATATTTTATAATACAAAAGTTTTTTATATTGAAATTGTATAGAGCTATATTTTCATTTATTTTTATTTTTGTATTTGTTTTAACTGACGGATTGTCTTCTTATATGATATTTGTCCTTTTTTTTTAATTTTCGGTTGTTGTTGGGTTGTTTCTTTTTATCATATGTTCTTGTGGAAACATATTTTTATTAAACTGTTGCTTGTATATATATTTTTTATTTATTATCTTATTTTTTGTTCCGCCTTTTTATACATGTTCTTTGTTTGAAGATGTGTCTTAAATTCATGTACTTTTTTTTTTCTTTAATTTCTTGATTTGTATGTCATATAGGTCTGATGATATTAGTGATAGTGAAGTTGGTTTCTTATAATCAATGAAAAATTTGAGCAATATAAATGATGTTTTAAATAAATGAAATTTTTGTTGTATTACCTATTTTATTTGTTATAATAGAAGTTGAATTTCGGTATTTTTTGTTGGAACAAATGTCTTGATAATAGTGTATTGTTGGGAACATAGTTTAAATCATTTACTTTGACTTTAAGTATAAGTGTGAAGTTGTATAAATTTTTCAATTAGGATGGTATTTGAGTGCCATTGCTATCTTGGAGTGTAATTAAATTTTAGGTAGTTGTGTCCAATCATTTTTTGTTTCTCTTTCAAATAACATAAAAGTTGTTATAGCACTTTGATCTAAAACCTTTAATTTAATTTTGAATCTATAATAATTATTGAATTAGTAATTTATAAATTGATAGAATTTTTTATGATAGGTATAATTTGATAGAATTTGATGAAATTTTTTATAATTTGAATCTGTAATATTTTTTTATGTTGTAGTACAAAAATTTTATTTTTTATATTTTTGTGAGTTTTTCTTTGACATCTATTTATTCTTCTTCTCTTAGTGCAAACAGTTTTTTAATATCTATAATAATAAGAATAAACGTTTTTAAAATATTTATTGTTTGTGTATATATAATATATTAAATAAGCTATTTTTAATAAAAATAATTTAAATTACATAAAATAAAAATACATCTTAATAATATTTTATGTTGTAGCACAAACATTTTTTTGTATTTTTTATGGATTTATCTTTCACATCTACTTATTTTTCTTCTCTTAATACATATAGTTTTTAAGTAACATCTATAATAGTAAGATTAAAATTTTTAAAATATGTATTCTGTGTCTATATAATGAATAAATTAGTTTTAATAAAATTAATTTAAATAATATAAAGTAAACATATTTGTTAATATTTTTTTAACTCATTCTTTCATTTAATGTCTCAAGTGATACAAATTTAAAATAGTATTAGAAAATGATCAAAATTGATTCTTTAACTTAAATAGCATATTTAAATAAATATGATTATAAAGATCTTAAAATATAATTATATGTAAAATATTACAAAATAATAAAAAAAGTATAAATAGTAAAAGTAATAAGAGTGTTTTTTTCTCATATATTTGTTTTAAAAATACGATAAATATTATTATTTTGTATGTAATAATCTAATAGAATCATTTTTAAATAAATAGGCTCTTTTTCATTTGTTGGTGTAAATATTTCTTGTAGACGAACCACGAATTGTGAAATAAAGTAATATCGGTAAGAGTCTTATGTATAAGATTTAATTACTCTATTGGTTTCTATAGGTTCGTGAAATTTTCAATTAGGCTCCTATACTTTTTTTTCTTTTAATTGGGTCCTTGTACCAATTTTTTTTTAATTAGGTCCCTTTTGGTAGTAATTGGCTTAATTATATATAGGGACCCAACTAAAAAAATTTGGTACAAGGACTCAAATAAAAGAAAAAAAAAGTGTAGGGACTCAATTGAAAAAAAATTAGTGCAGAGATCCAATTAAAAAGAAAAAAAAAGTATAAAGACCTAATTGAAAATTTTGCGAAACTATAGGAACCAATAGAATAATTAAACCTATGTATAATATATAAATATGTCAAATAATATGAAATTTGAATAGTTTGTAACTTAAAAATTTGTTATGATAATATTATTATGATACTTTTAATGTAAATGTTTATTGTATTTAATTAATACTTTATATTTCTATTGAATAATAATATGTAATAAATTAATTAATGAAAATTATGGTTTTAATTTTTTTAATTTTTTAAAATTTGATTGGTTGTTTTTTAAATTTTCTCAAGTAAACAAATGTGCTATCACGATATCATTAGAAAAGTAAAAATGACTTAAATCTAATGTATAAAAATTTTGATATCAACTTTTATATAATAAAAATAGATAAATAAATTGGCATAAGCTGTTATTTACATTTGAATTTATTGTTGAGAAATACAAAAACCATATGAATTTTATATTTCTGATATAAAAAAATCGTGTGTTTTTTAATTATGAAAATTCTATGGTGTAGATCACCAAATTTATCTGCACATGAGGAAGGCACGTGGAGTGGTTTCATAATGAACGCATGTCAGTCATAAATTTTCTGAAATAAAATAAAAAATATTTTATTTTTACAGAAAACTAAATCTCATTTTATTTTTTTGTTCTAACCTTTTTTTTTGTGTTTAGGGCAAGTTTACTATTTCTGAGGACGAATTTCGCATAATGCATGAAGTTCATCGGATCTTTCGACGAACTTCGAGTCACTACCGCCCATAAAATTTTATCGAATCTAGTCAGTCACAAAAATTACTTGTATGTTGAATTTCATTCTACTTTCTTTTTTTTTCATTTTCAATTTGTTTATGATTTTGTATCCTTCTTTGTAAGAGTTTATTGATTTTGCATTTTGTATTTTAGACATAAAAGCAAAAAATATGATAATAAATGTAGTATAAGAATAAGGACTAATTTCACTATTTTGTAGAAAAATCATGGAAAATATTCCACAATGAGAACTAAACTCAAGGTAGGCTGAGTCTTGCTCTTTTTAGTTTATATGAACTTCTGATTGTTTGACTGATTTGTGTTATTTAATTTTGTTTTTTTTTTTCTTTTCTTTTTTGTTTTTGGGTATAGTTTCATTATTTTGTTACTCCTTTTGTTATGTGGCTGTGCTCTACAATTGAAATTCATTAGTTTTTGCAAAGTTTAACATAGAATTGACTCCAAATTCAATTTCATGTGAAACTAAGTTTGTTGTATGTGCCGTTTCTTCTTAAAAAAAATATACTTTTTAGCCTTTGTGTTGTTCTTTCTGTTCAACAAAATTTGAAATGTATTTTTATTTTTATTTTTTTATTTAGAATATTATGAAAATTAGTAGCACCCACGATGAGAATTGCATGATGTGTTTTTCAAGAATAGAGGATTTGGTGATAACAACATACATGAAATTTCTTGTAGAAAGTATCGGCGAAGTATTCCATAATAAGAACTGAACTAAGGGAGGGTAAATCTCTTGCTCTTTTTAGTTTAGTTTGAACTTCTGAATATTTATATTTAGTTTGTGCTGATTGTTGAGCTTGTTTGATTGATCGGTGCTGTTTAATTTTGTTGTCTGCAAGGATTCTAAAATTTTCAATCTCAATTATAAATACCTTTTGTAATGTCTGTCAACAGTTTAATAGCCATATGTAGATTTGTTACAAAACTATAAAAAAGAGTAAATTTAGTGAAAGTATAAATATTAATAGATTAATTAATATTTATTTTATTGAGGCTGACGCAACAAAAGAGAAAAAGATAAAAGCGTGATTGGTACTTAGTCCATAGTAGGGTTCCAAACTGCAATCACATCCACAGTTGAGAAAATGCCTAATAATAGCAGAAATGGTGGAAAGAAGAAAAAATTCTACCTACCAAAAGAACCAAAAAATTGGTGTTTTGAATGCAAGGATGGTGGAGAAGTCATTGTATGCGATCGTATGTTTGTACCCTTTTGTTTTTGAAGGGAGTTAAAATGATTCAGCTGCTTTAGTTTTTTTTCTTTTATAATTAATCAATTGTAATAAGCTCCACCGGTTATGGTATTGTATGGGTTGACTTTGATTTTTTTTTTTTTTTTACTTTTAGAAATTGTGTGAAGGTTTATCACTCTGATTGTGTTCCTGTTACTCTTAAGAAGGACAAATCTTGAGTTTATGGTAGGCCATTTCAGTATTTTGATAATGCAGTAGAGTTCGTGTTGGATAGCCAAACGTGATTACTGATTAATCTTATTTTAAATGGGAATATAAAATAAGACTATAGATACTAAAAAAACGCTTAATGTCCTGTGAGTATGAAACTGTTTATCATAGTTCTAAAAACTAGATCGGACTGTTCGGTCGAAATTGGTCCAATTGTGAACCGACAGTATTAATGGTCTGATTAACCACATAAAACTTCAGATAAATTGGTGATGAGTCGCTGAACCAACCGAAAACTAGCCAGTTGGACTGGACTAGAACTAGCCAGTTTGGATGCAATAACGTGGTTTTTCAATTAAGTTTAAAAAAAAGCAATCACTGAATCACTCGGGCATGGTTCTCACTCACCTTACTTAAGCAGAATTGCAGATAGATTGAGAGTAAAAGGCCCCTTTCTCCAACCCTAGCCTTTCTTGGAGTCACGACCACCGTCTGTTGCATACAAGGGCTTCTCTCTTCATACTGTCGACATTCCCCAAGTCTCCAACCCCTTCTCTTTTCTTCCGCGAGCTCGGCCCATCTGTTGTCTTCATCTGCTTGCTGTTGTTTGGTCAGCGTCATCTTCGAAGGTCAGTGGCTCAGTATTCATTTGTTATTCAATTGTTGATAAGAGGTTATTGGAGGTTTAGGAAGTTTACTAAAAACGAAGTATTAAAGTCCCAACGGAAGGGATGGAAAGGGAATAAAAAAAGAATGACACAAAAGGATACACCCCAAAAGACACAACGGAAACATAAAGGATAAATAAGAATTTTTCTACTAGTCCTTTTAGAAATCTATTCTTAGCAGCCTAGGTCACTGGAAAGGATTACCTACTAGACCTTCAAAGAACCTGTCCTTGACAACCTAGATCAGAATGATGAAATTGAAAGAGACTAATACACATAATTACCTTAGTCTTGGATACTTCAATCTTCTTCATGCAACAATCGAAGCAAATCACTCACCTCACTTAATCATACTAAATAAACGTGCATAAAGCAACTGAAAAATTTATTTATCAAAGTTATGTAAATTGTCTCACCAAAGGTGTTTAAATAGGCCTTAACAAACTAATTAAAAGATAAGATAAGAAAACTCAATTTAAATCTTCTAAAGATAAGATACTAATTTAAATTAGATTTTATCTTATTAGATTAGATCAGATTTGATTTAAATTTAAAATCCTAAAGTTATGATAACTAATTTAAATTAGATTGATCTTATTAGATTAGATCAGATTTGATTTAAATTTAAAATTTTTTAAAAATACTACTAAGCAAATCACACGTCAAATCTTTCAACAAACTCTAATAGCAAAACAAATTAAAATAAAAGCCTAATAAATTTGAAAATTAATAGTAATTTATGCCTCCAACTGAATTTGAAAAATATTATTGGGCTTCTTGCTGTCTTAACTTAACCCAATGGGCCTTATGAGTTGTCGCCATTTCATCACCACTATTTTTTTAGATGAAGTCATGGTCTTCTTGATGTCCAAGACCGACATGATATAATTCTTCTAGTATTCAAATCTTTGAACGTGGCGAGATTACCATTCTGTCCCTTAGTTCTAAAAGGACAAAAATGCCCTCCTGATCACGTATCATCCTCTCCCTCTTCAAAAAGATTCGTCCTTGAATCTGTATATATATCAAAGGGAGAAAAATTAGAGATACTAAACACAGGTGGACTATCATACCTACCAAGGAAGTTATGCTTGCTGGAATTGTCCTTGATAATCCCCAACACTCGGAATGGACCATCTTCTCTAGCAACAAGTGTTGTTTTACTATTAATGAGAAGCTTTTCTTCCCTCCAAGAAATCCAAACCAATCTCTGAGTTCAAATACCATGATTTGATAGCTCCTCTCTACCCACTAAATTGTGGCTATGTCCCTCATGTGTATAAGCTCAATCTTTCCAACCATACTTTCACCATCTAAAGTAACACCATTACTCAAGGGTAAAAATAAGAATTTTAAAATAGTCAAAGACTGAAACACATTTAGAGATTTACAAGGATAATAACCAACAGAGTTATAAATATCAGAGTTATGAGAATACTCAATATCTCGCACAGAATTATCCAAAATAGGCTAAACATGCAAGATATGCTCATACAAATAAATAGCATAAATTAGCACAAACTCTTTGTGAAACAACTCAGTAATGTGTGTGGCATCTTTAATATTTTTACTTGCAATTAAAAATATCATCATATTAAATCTATCCACTGAAAAATTAATGATATGTGTACGTTTTCTAACCCTAGGCAACCCAAGTAAAAAAATCCATAGAAATATCAATCCAGGTATGAGTAGCAATAAGTAAAGAAATGCACAACATATTCAAGAAAACTTGAGATTCAACTTTCTTAGATGCAATAAAACTAGAATAAATTTCATCTATACTCCTACGTTTATGAGGCCAATAAAAATACATAGATAACATATCGAAGATTCTTTTTATTCCACTATGGCACTTTAAATCAATATTTTCACAAGCAACAGATATAGAACAAAAATAAGATTTAGTTGCATAAAATTCTTCATATAATCAAATACTAAGAATTTAGGAGTAAGAGTTGTGATCAAATCATACCTCATGGACAATTCATTAGCAATCAAGTTATCATTACCTTGTCCAAAGTGTGCAATTAGTTGTCTTTCTTCCTTTTCATCCATATTAATGCCTCCATAATTGATCAGTGAATCTACAAAACCTTGAAAAGTTGACATAAAAATACTAGGAATTTTATGGTTAGATATATGAGAAATTAAAGAATCTTTGGAATTCAATGATACTAATGCACTTTTGTCTGCTAGAACTTTCTGGATCTCTCTCGCAAGTGTGTTTATTGCTCTCAGTGTCTTTGTCGCTCATTGACTCCTCTCTCTCACTATTCTCATCTCTCAAAACTCTCGCTTTCAATTAAACATTGATCATTTTTACTCAAACACTAACTCTCTTTCTCTGTTTCTTTTCTCTCTTGATTTGTAAACTCCTCACATCCCAATGACCCACTTGAGAAATTCTGCACTTTTGGATTCTCCAAGTACACATCACCCTCTACATCATGCTCAATAAATTCTTCTGTCATTGGCTTGGAAGAAGAATGAGAGATACGCTTAGGAAAACTTGTCTTCTTATGTCGATCCATAATATTCTTCTTTATCTGCTCCAACTCAATTGCAACATTGACTAAATTCTCAATGGTTGTGCAACGGTAAAGTTTGACATTATCTACAATGTCTTTATTTAGTCCAATAAGAAAGTGTCTCATAAGAACATCTGAACACTTTGTAATATTAGCCTTGGTTCCCAAAGACATCAACTCCTTAAGGTACTTCATTACTGATTTGGAACCTTATTTCAACTTACGAAGCTGTTCAAGAAACTCGTTGTGGTATGATGATGGCACAAATCGATTTCTCATGATTTTCTTCATCTTCTCCCAAGATTGAATTGGTAGTTTTCCAATCCGTCTTCTATTTTTTCTAACTCGGTCCACCAGACAAGGGTATGATCTGAGAATTCTACAGCCACTAGTCTTATCTTTTTCACCTCAGAGTAGTTGTGACACTAAAATATGAGCTCCATCTTCTGTTCCCATTCCAAGTAAGCCTTAGGGTCACTTCTGTCCTTAAATTCTGGGATGCACATTATGATAGCATTAATGTTACTATCAACATCTTCCCATTGTCTATGACATTGGGATCTGGGTGTAGCCTTTTCCGCATACTCCACTGAATGATTATAAATAGATTCTCGGGACCGCACTTGTTGACTAGAGGATAAAGAATTAAGACTTGAAGCCATGTCATTAAGACGTTGTTCAATCCTTTCTAGTATGCCATTGATTGCGTTGACGTAGAAAGTCAGTTGTGGATCGGGGGTCACTTCGTCATTAGCTATCACGGAAGATATGAAAGAAAAGATCTCACAGCACTCTTCTCACGTGTATCATTCGGAATAGGACACTTGTGTTTACACTTAATATGTGGTATTTATCCTCTGTTGAGCTCACCACTCTTGTCTTTCTCCACTCTTGGATTGCTTCAACAAGTTGCAATTCAGAAAATGAGAAATTGAGACACCAAACTAAGATAATCTAAATGATAGAGACGTTCAACTTGACAAGAAGACAACCAAAATATGTGACAAAGGAAGAAAAACAATAAGTAATACTAAGATGACAAAAACTATAAAAATTGAATCCTAATTGGAACTCAAAGAAAATTTGGAAAGGTAAAACATCGTTTAAAAAATTGATGTTTTTTTTTTGTGTAGCAGACGCTGACGTAATTGGAGAATCAAAATTTAAAGATGAATTTTCGTTTTTTTTTTTTTTACTTTTTTTACATCTTTTTTTATATTTTTTTTATAGACCTTGACTTTAAGATATAATAATTACAGAAATGCAAAACTAAATAAGAAAATTCGTTTTTTTTTTCACTCTGAAGTAAATTTATAGACATTGAAGAGAAAAATAAAGATATTAAACAAGACCCAGAGAACGTGTAGATAAATAAGAATTTACCTACGACCTGTAACTGATACTAGATGATAAGGGTTTATTGAGGGTTTAGGGAGTTTAATAAAGACAAAGCATTAAAGTCCCAACGGAAGGGTTGGAACGAGAATATGAAAAGAATGACACAAAATGACACACCCCAAAAGACACAGCGGAAACATAAAGGATAGATAAAAGTTTTCCTACTAGACCTCTAAAAAACCTGTTCTTAGCAACCTAGGTCACCAGAAAGAATTCCCTACTAGACCTTCAAAGAACCTGTCCTTAAGAACATAGATCAGAGGGATAAAAATTGAAAGAGACTAACACACCGAATTATCTTAGTGTTGGATCCTTCAATCTTCTTCATGCAACAAGCGAAGCAAATCACTCACCTAATTTAATTACACGCAAAAAATATGCATAAAGTAACTGAAAATTCTATTCATCGAAGTTGTATAAATTGTCTCACCAAAGGTGTTTAAATAGGTCCCTAACAAACTAACTAAAAGATAAAATAATATAACTCAATTTAAATCTTCTAAAGATAAGCTAACTAATTTAAATTAGATTTGATCTTATTGGATTAGATCAGATTTGATTTAAATTTAAAATCTTAAAGATATGAGAACTAATTTAAATTAGATTTGATCTTATTAGATTAGATCAGATTTGATTTGAATTTAAAATCACTAAAAATACTACTAAGCAAATCAGAAGTAAGTCAAATCTTCCAACAAACTCTAACAGTAGAACAAGTTAAAATAAAGGCCTAATAAATTCAAAAATTAATTGTAATTTATGCTTTCCATTGAATTTGAAAAGTATTATTGGGCTTTTTGCTATCTTGACTTAGCCCAATGAGCCTTATGAGTTTTTGTCATTTCAGCACCACTGTTTTTTGAGACTGACTCTTGGTCTTCTTGATGTCTAAGACTGACATGGTATAATTCTTCTAATATTCAAATCTTTGAATGTGACGAGATTACCATTCTGCCCCTTAACTCTAAAAAGACAAAAATGCCCTATTGACTACGTATCACTTGTTCTTTATTTTTTTTGTTTTTATGCTTTATTTCTGTCTTTCTGAATCGTTGAATGATTATTGTAGATGTTTTGTATTTTTAATTTTTATTGAAAAATTATTGATTATTGATTAGTTTTGGTTCTGTTATGCTACTGTTTTGTGTTGTGATTTTAATTTATTGATTATTGATTATTGAATGTCATGATTACTAATTAGTGATGTGCTTGTAGTTTTTCTGTATTATATTTTACTGTGTTGTGATTTAATTGTACTTAGATTATGACTAGCTTGATTATTTATTGATTTCAGTTATTAATAATAATATCAACCGAGAAGCATTTTATGATGATAATACATCTGTGGATAATAATTTGATGGCTAATCTTCCACTATGCTCTTGATTATTTCTACAAGAGGTTGTGGTGGTGAGAAGAGGATTGGATGGCATTTTTATCTGGTAGTGTGAAGAGGAGAGGGTGAGAGAGAGGGGGTGAGGATTACGCCAGGAATATTTTGGTATTCCAAAAAAAAGTAAATTAGAGAAGGATAGTGCATGTTAGGTTTTTCTAATTTTTTCACTGCTTAAAATTTTTTTGTTGAGAATTGTACATGTCTAATGATGTGTCTTCTGATATAATGATTTGTTAAACTTTGACTTTTCTGTATCAGTCCAGCTACATTGAGCAGCATTATGTTGGACAATCATTTGGTTTCAACTTTCAATTTTTCTTCAATAAGATTTAGTTGAGTGAATTACATGATGCTACACATCCTGATGTCAATTTTAGCAGTATTTGATGGTTTTAGGTAGTCTACGATTGTAAAGCACCACTTTGATCTTAACTTTTATTTTAATCATTCCTGTTCAGGCTTCAATAGTGTAGCAGAATATAATGACCTTATTTATTTATTTATCTTTTGAATATGATTTTGAACTTTCAAGTATCAATAGGCCTTATTCTTTTGAATAATAAAAAATTATTTTGTCCTATTTTTATTTTAGTGTTTCTTTATAATTTATTTATTATTTATTATAAATAGTTATTTCGGTTGAACCATAATTAAACTGGTTAGATTAGTGAATTAATGAACCAGTAATTAGAGCGACTTGATGACTAGTCTGATTTTACTATTTTAGAACCTTGTTGTTTACCTCTCGTTTTTATCTGATAATGTTTATTTGTAAAATATGCTTCATTTCATTCTTCTTACAGTATGATAGTACTTTCTAAATTCTTATTGTTTGACTTCATAATTGTCCATCTGTGTTAGTTTAGAAATTATGGAATATATTATAAATATTATAAATCAGTAAGTGGCATTTAGTCTTCCCCTATCCCCTTCTCTTGTTGACCTCTATTTTAAAGAGGATTTCAATTCACTAACTAGGAAAAACTTTTTTGTAAAAAGTATCGGAAAAATATTCCACAAGGAGAACTGAACACATGAAAGGGTGAGTCTCTTGCTCTTTCTAGTTTGCTTTAAACTTTTAATTGTTTGCATTTTGTTTACTTTAAACTTATGACTTTTTAGACTTGCCACATTGCCTATAATATAATTTGTTAAGCCAACAGGATTGATAATATAGCAATGTGTATCACTAGTTATTGTAGAATATGTATATGAAAACTAATTTTGTATTTTGTTTTGTGATTTTACTAAGATTTGGACTTCTTATCAGCTTCTGCATGATATGAATGTCTTTCTATAAAAGAACAGAGATTTTAAGTGCAAGTTTTTTTTTTTTATCATGATTTAGCTATCCTTTTTCTATGTCTATAAGATATGAATAACCGGTACCTCGCTATTCAAGAAGAATCTACAAGTTCAAAGAAAAATATATTATTTCTCCTGACTCGTCATTTCGAAGGTCAAAATTCAGAACCCACAAAACAACCTGTAATAATTGTAAAATTCGAATAATTAATAAATAATTAATTTATAAATTAATATTTATTTAAAAAATTAGAAAATCAAATTTTTTTAGTTTAATGTGATAGAACTACTTAAAATAAGAATTTTTTTAAAGAATTTGACCTAAGATTGAGTCGAACGAATAGAACAGAACCCAAACCAGATCCGTGGGCCCAACTCACTCACTTAAACAAATGAGCTCAGCTCATTTCTCTCTCTTCATTCATGCAAAATCACTGAACAAGTTCAGCAAGGGGAAGAACACCTTCCAAAACACAAAACCCTCATTTGGTCTTCAATTCCAAATAACTTTTGATCCGGAGTTCTGATTGCCGCACCGTTTATGGCTACGTGACCACAGCGTCGAACTCTACAAAGCTTAGTATGTAATAAGGTGAGAAAACTACATTCCCAGTTTCTATTCTCTATTCTCCAATTCAAAAATTTAGTGTTCGGGATTTTGAGATTTTGATATTTTGATGTGTTTAGGATCAATCTAACTTGAGAAGATTATTGGATTGTGATCCTATAATATTTGGAGAATGTAAGAACCCTAACTCTCTTGTGGATTTGAGATTTTGAGTTTAGGAATTAATTATAGTGATATATGTGGATTAGATTGTATATTGCTAGTGTAAAAATCAAATTGGAGGTCGAATTGGTGAAGTTGGAACTCATTTGAGGAAATAGAAGCTTGAGATCAATTTCGGAAGCTAGGTTCATTGGTGAGGGGCTAAGGTTGATAGCTTGTGATGCGGGGAATGCTTGAGGTATTATGGGTTTATCAGAAAATCGGCCAAGGTATGGTTTCAGTTTCTCGTATCTAAAATATAATGTGTCGTGAAAAGTTAGGCAAGTGACCGTAAGATAGGAATTGAATTGTTGATGTTGTTGATTGGTTGAGATGGATTATTAGGTATGTAATTAATTGTTTTGGAAGTTGTGATTGATGCTTTTGTTAATGATATATGTAATTTGTATATGATATTGATTGATATGCATAGTGGTTAATGAATTTGAATATTGTTGAACTTGAAATAGTGAGTTGAGATTGATGAAAGTGGAGAATTGGTAAGTTGTGGGATGAATGAGGAGGTTGAAAATATGAGTCGAGAGTGTTTGATGCTGATATGGTAAGGTTTGGGTTAGTTTTTAAAAGGTTTAGAATTGGTTTGTTTTTGAAAGTGGAGGTTTGTAAAGTTTAATGAAAACTATAATTTTGCCCAACTTTGGTGGAACATAACTTGGCCTCCAAACCTCTAATTTTTTTCAAATATGTCTAGAAAAAAAATTGGTCCGAGAGGTTTACACCGTTCAAAGAACAGAGGAAAAATATTTTAAAACGAGAAAGTTATGCGCGATTAACTTTTGTGTGCAAAACAAGAATTCTGGGCTTAGCATCTTTTTGAAACTCCTGTTATGCATGCGTATGTGAGGAACACACACGACGCGGTCATTGGACACTGTTCAGAGGGCTTGCATGCGCCAGATGTGTGTCACGTACGCGAGAGGTCCAAATCTTGCAGGGACGCGTACACGAAAAGTGACACGTGATGTGAGCATACGCTATGGGTTGTGCTCGTCGCGTATGCGAGCAGGGGGTCACGTACGCGAGCCTCTTTTTTTCCAAAACCTTGATTATTTATTTTTAATGTATTTCTGCAGCTTTCAAAACCCTTTTTCCTCGTGTTTAAAGCCTGGTAGGTGGATTTTGGGTAATAAAGTACAATGAGGACTGTGAGGAAGGTAACTTGTTGATGAAGAAAGAGGTGAATTAATGATGATTCATGGCTGATAATGATTATATGAGTTTACTGATGATAATGGCGGAAGTGCTGTTTATGTTATGAGTTGGATGGATATATTGATAATGAATTATGGCTAATTATGAATATATGATTATTGATTGATTATGTGGTTGTTGCACTTCCAAATATCTGAGATACGAGTTTTCCTGGGTGAAAGCAATGGCTTGCCACCACGTGCTCTAGGTTAAGACTCGATACTCTGCTGACCCTATGTCGTAAGTGTGACCAGACACTTAGACCTTTTCAGTGAGCTCACCCCTGTGGATATACACTAATGTGTGTTATATGATTATGAATGTTTATGAATTGAGGTTTGGATATGCGCAACAGAGGGAAAGTTCAATGGTTAGCTACCAAGACTTGTCGCGTTGGCTATATAACCGACAGATGAGACTCATCAGCCATAGGATAGGTATGCATCATATGCATCTATATATGTGTTTATTTAGTCTGTTTTGTTTGGAATGCCTAACTGGTTGCATAAACTACTTGCTACTTGTTTATCTCCTGTATCTGAATCCTAATTGTGATTTCCTTGCATGTAATAATTGTGTTTGAAAAAAATGATTCCAATGGTGGTTGGGAGGTTTGAAGGAGTTGAAAAGAGGAGTATTAGATAGTATGAAGATTCTTAGTTAGTTGCCTAATTTATTTTTGGTTTAGTTATATTATAAGATTAAATTATATGTCGAAAGTTTTAGGATCGCCTTCGGCTTTCCTGAGACATTATATGTTAGAGATGTGGGCATTGTTACCATACTGAGAACCTTTGGTTCTCATCCCATACATATTTTGTGGTTTTCAGATGCAGGACGTGAGGCACTTCGTTGAGACATGCTGGAAGCTTCTCATAGCGAAGGCTTACGTAGATTCTTATTATCTCCACCTCTTATGTGTATGATGCTTATCCCTTTTAGAGGTTGATTTGGATAAAACAGGTTCTGTAAACTATATTTTGGGTCTTTTGGGTTCCTTTTGAATGTATGTATATATGTATATATGTGCTCTGGCCAGTTATAACTTCGCGAGCCGAGTCAGAAGCTTAGTTATTTGTATCTTAGAACTCTCCTCTTATGTTAAATATAATTAAGTGTTGCTTTATTCTAATCCTCCTCGGTTTACGTTTACCGCTAATGTTGACGTGAGTGTTGCGTTTTTCTGTTTAACGCTTTTGTTTTAACTTTCCTTCAAAGGCTCCTAGATATAAATCTTTTTCAAATATATATATAATTTTAGTTTTAGAGATTGTAATACCTCACCACCTCTATTTTATGACTTAAGCATAAGACTCTGTGTGGTAGGGTGTTATAATAATGTTATCGTGAATATGTGTTCCTTGGTGTCATGTTATTTTTTTTTATTCTTTTGCAGTGTGTATTCAATATGTTTTGGATGAAGGCTATGATGATGACAAGGATGAAGATGACAAAAGATTATAACTGATTTTTTAGGATGGTTGAACATGATGTATCAATACACTTGTGTTTATGTTTTGAATTGACTTGCTTGTTTTTAGTATTTTTTTTTAATTTGATAACATGATGAACTTGTTTATTTTTTAAAATACTATTAATGTTCTAATACAAGTTTGATTTCAATTGAAAATTAGATAAAAGTTTGTCTTAATTAAATTTATATTTATTTTGTATAAAAACAGGTTTATTTTGTTAGAAAAATCTAAAAAAATATCTAAAATAATTTTTTTTTAATTTGATAAAGATATAGTCATGCTTTAAAAGCATGGCAATAAATTTATATAGGCACATGAATTAAAAAGTATGGCCATACTTCAAATCTAGGTACGTTTAAGAAAGTATGGCTGTATTATGTCCATCAGAGAGTACGTTTAAAAATATTACTATAGAATTATACATAAAGCCACACTTTTAAAGTGTAGCAATAGTTAATGGTGCAGCAACAAAATAAGCATGGACATAGCTCAATAAAAGCGTGCCAATAGAAAAACCGGCGCACTCTCATATGTGACCCTTGCAATGTGGTCGTAGCTAAAAAATCGTAGCCACAAGCTGTGACTATATTTTTTTCTCACTTTTTGACACATTTTAAAAGTGTGACAAAAGCTTTTTTTTAGCGTAAAAATTGAATTACAATTTCATATAAGTGCTTAGAATTTGTTTGCAAACTCTTAAAATATATTAGTACAAATTTATTTGTGTATTTCAGTTAAGCTATCTCTATTTCAAGTGGTGCAAAAAATATTTGTTCGTGGTTTAAACGTTTAAAGTTTATTTATAAGTTCATAGACAATTAAAGTATGTTTGCTTTGGCAGAAAATTTATTATTGATTTTATTACTCAATTCGTCATCTGTTTGAGTATTATTAACTAATAGGTTTGGGTTGATGGGTTAGATTTGGTCGTTTGGGTTGGAATTGCGGTGATTTGGGCGACGGGAATAGGGTGGGGTTAGCGTGTTGGGAGATTGTTTTAAAAATTTTGTAATTATCATTTCCCTCGAGAGTAAATTTGTCATGAAATTAAAATTCTTAGGAGAATGACCATCTTAAAATTTATTAAATGTGAAGAAAAATTTTGAAAATAAAAGATATCGAAGAAGATTTTGATTTTAGGCAAAAGTATTGAGTACCGATACTTTACTATTATTAATTTATTATTATTGTCCTTGTAGTATAATATCCAATATGTATAATCGCTAGTGAAAATGAAAAAAAAATGAAATATACAAAGATTAAAAGGTCACACTTGTAACTTTGTAAGAGAAGCAGCTACTGATGGGGGCTAAGAATCCTGTGTTTCTGGTTTAATATCTTCACCTGCTTGAGGTGTATGGATGCGACTCCTGAGGTCCTCAAACGCCTTCATGCTCTCTGCATCGAAGCCACCTGCAAACTGAAAGAGAGTTTCCCCACCACTGTTATTTTCTGGTTTTCAATTTATTCTGTTTTCAATCGATAATATTGAATAATTTTTTTAGCCAAAAGTAATAAGTACGATAATCGGAACATGTTTATTTTTATCCTATAAATTAAACAGAAGTTTGTTAGATTTTTTGTAAATTTGACACGTATTTAAATGAAAAATGTGTATGTAATAAAAAAGATGCNAATTTATAATTTATATTATCTATTAAATCTAATATTTTTATTTAAAAATAATTAGGCTCTTATTTTTTTTATTTTATTAATTTTCATATTTTAGAGAAGGTTGATCCATATGTAATAAACCTCTTCAGCACATGTAAAATTGTAAACAGAAACGGAAACAAAATAAGCTATGATTACCTGATGGACACGGAAAGCAAAACGAACACCTTGCAGTACCAAAAACTCTCTTGTTGGTTCCTTCTCAGGTCCAGATAATATATCAAGCTCTGACGCCACACGTTTCATGTACTTCTTTGCCAATTGCACTGAAGAAAGCTTGATCTGCAAATGTGATGTTTTATCACTTAAGTTACGTGTCAAACGACCATCAAACCAAGAAATTATTTCAAAAATAATACTAAAAAGATAATAATACAAATTTATTTTATTTAACTTAATATTTATAATTTTTTATATGTAATATTCATAATTATATATTTATTATATTTAAAATTATTTATTTATCTCAATAATAATTAAAAATATAAAATAAAAAAATGAATGCATTAAAAAATGTCAAAATAAAAGTAAGTTATGGCACCCAAATTATAGCTTCCAAATATTATTTTTGTTGAAAAGGATCTATGTACCTATGTGTTAATTATTTATTTTTGGTAGATTAATATTATGCGGATACTGCAAATCCGTATACGGCTACACTTGCAATGTATTCCATACACATAACTTGATGATAATATAACTATAATAGCAATGTGCATTGAACTGTGAACTACAACAGAGACTAGGTAACATACCTTGCCCACCACTCCAGAATCCATGAGCCAGTTTACAGGGATACCAAATTCTCTGTACCGCGAAATAGCCATATCTCTTGTGCGTAAGAGTGCATATACACTTTGCTCAACTCTGAAGGGACAATAACAAAAAATTCAGTTTTCAAGCAACGATTGATTTGAATTGATTCATCTCAGAAAGATGCATACTTCTCAAGCAAAGAATACATCTTCTTTAGAGCCGCTTCGCACGAGAGTTTGGGATCATCGACAAAGGTTGAGACTTTATTCTCCAATTTCATCAGATCCTGATATTCAAATGCTGCTTCCCTTAGTGCATCGGCTTTCCCTTCAGGCCAATCAAAGTGCTTCAGCACAGCTCGTTCATCAACCTTGGCATAACACATGAAAAGAGTTAATAAGAAAGTGATATATCATGCTGCATGATTATTTCCATGTAGTGGTTTTACGGGGCCTAATATTAATTCGAGTAATGATAGAGAACTGACTTTTTTCCGCCAACATTAGCCAATTTTTTTATAATTATTTTGTTAATCTTAAATTCTAAACTCTAAATCCTAAATTATAAACCTAAACCTAAAGTTGATTAATATCGGCTAACTAGAAGTTGTTCCTTGTACTTTCTCTATTAATTCTTGATGCTGCATGACACATTATATGTATACCAGGAAGGAAAGTTCCTCATCTAGCCAGTTCACAAAGGCAACAAGGTCTTCGATTTCGGAAAACGATGCTGCTCGAACTTCAGTTGCCAAGGACATGACAAAATCACCTTGCGATTCTACATCAGCTTTGACCTATATCCCAAAAAACAAAATTTCAAAATCTGTTCTGACTTCAATAAGAAAGTAGCAAAAGAGATTAAAAATTTAAAAGAAACAATCCTTGAACATACAGCTAAGAGGAATGATGATCTGTTCTCAATTTCACCAATCATGTTGCTCCTTGCATCAGACGCATTACTTGTTGAAGAAGCTAACAGTGATGAAGTATCCTTCTTTGCCTCTCTTTTCATTAATGTTTGATAAAATTCGACTAGCTCTGGAGCTCGGTGAACTTTGTCGCCATCCATTGCTCCTCTCGATATGCTTCCTGGTGGAGGAGGTGGCGGTGGTGGCAGTGGAGCACCTGGAGGAGAAGGAGGAAGAGGCGGAGCAGATGGTACTCCGTTAGAAGGAGTCAGATTTGTGCCACTCGGAAGACGACCGGCTGGTTTAGGAGGTGGCCGAGGTATCCTAGTAGGCCTTTTCTCAATCTCTGCAAGCTTCATCTTGCTAATGCTTTGTGTGTCAACGCTCTTACCATCTTCAGATTCATCATTGGTACTGCCAGAAACAATTGTCTTCTCCTTTATTTGAGTTAGTTTCGGTGGCAGAGTTATAGACCTCTCTTTACTCATGCCACTCAAACTTGAGTTATCGCCAAATTTTTGTGCTCTTGCTTTGTCAGCTTTTTCTTTGATCTGTTTCTCCCTGGCTAACGCCAATTTGTGCCGGTCTTTATACGCCGGATACTTTTCCTCCATTGATCCCTCAACTACTGACTTAGACATCAACTGGAATGAAGTTGCAACAGAATTCAGGGGATCATTATTGTTTGGAGTTCCAGGAGAATCAGGATTATTTTCCTGATCCCTTAGCCCAAATGTAGTGATGGCTACACTATCGCCTGCGTTTCGCAACATCAAGCTCTCCAGCGGACCCCTCGGCTTAACTCCCATACTCATCCTTCTTGGAGAAAGAGATCGAGCCGGCGAGGAAAGTGTACTATCATCTTTGGTCTTACCCCATTTCTTCAACTTCTGCATCAAGCCAGCTTTCTTGCTAAGGCTACTATATTTGCTAGTAGAGCTATCAATTGAGGTGTTGTCGAAATCTTCGCTTCCTGGGGAAGAAGGATGGGAGAAGTTGCTGTCTAGATCAGTGTCGCCTTGGCCACGTTCTGATCCGCCGGCGTATTCTAGCATTAGCTGCTTAGCCTTCTCTTGTGATTTCGGGCTGAGGCTTTTGCTGAGGTCGCGAGCTGATACTTTTCCTTGGGGTGCTTGGTAGTTCCTGAGCTCATATCTCAAGCACGCATTAACCCAACGAAGGTATACCAGCTCTTCTACTTCACTGAACCTATTCATCTGAAGTCCTTCTACTTGCTTTAGAAGATCTTCATTTGCATGCCTCACTTTGTTCACCTCTTCTTTTACCTTGGCCACCATTTCACTCTGCAGGTAACGTTCTTGAAAATAAGGTTACACTCATCATAAAAACGACTAAAACATATTCGATTTAATTCAACATTTTCACGAAACACTTATGCAACCTTCACAATAGAAGATTTCAACGAATTTACATAGCTTTTCAAAGGAACTTTCTTCTTAATTTTTTATATGTTTCGTTAAATAATAAGCTCAACATTGATGAAACATAGTCCAATAAAGTGCAGAAGGAAGAAATGAATTTAAACATTACATTTTGGCTTCACTATTATTTCTTTTTTATTTTGGTTCCTATATTTTCTTTTTGTGCTTTTGGTCCAGTAAAATAAAATAAAAAATGTCTATTTTAATCTAAAAAATGATATATGTATACTGAATTCAGCTACCAAATCAGTTATAACATGTATTGTTTAACTCATTTTCAATGTAATATTTTGTATTTCAACACATATTCTACATAAGTGGTAGATTTGGTAGTTGATTTTAGTGTATACATACCCACCGCTATTTGACGTGACACACCAGTATTAATTTTCTGTAAGGGGCATAGTTCAAGACAACACAAACAAAACAGACATGTAATTGTGCATGATTGATTTTCATTGATATTTCGGGTGCTTTCAACTGGGAGTTCTTAGGTTTTGGTGATTCAAAGCTTCAAAAATATGAAACTGTATCTTTAGGACTCTAACCTCTGTCATAGTCGAGAGCTCAGCGACTTTGGATTCGGCCGTGTTGAGTTTAACGGTTAATTCTCGCTTCTCATGTTGAAGCTCTTTGTTTCTTCTCTTAAGCTCCACCACTTGGACCTCTAAATCGTTCGCAG
Source organism: Arachis duranensis (assembly GCF_000817695.3). Lineage (NCBI taxonomy): Eukaryota > Viridiplantae > Streptophyta > Magnoliopsida > Fabales > Fabaceae > Arachis > Arachis duranensis. The sequence goes on from NC_029776.3 coordinate 102,257,887, forward strand.
CTTTGAGTTTCTTCTCAATTTCTGCATCTTTTCTCACCGCGTCTTCTTCTTTCAGCTGAAGACCAGAAACTTGCTGCTTAAGCAACAGCAACTGTCCTTTTGTTTGGTTAGCTTCAAGCTGCATCTGCCTCTGTAGCTCCTTGATCTTGTTTCTCGCTACCTCGAGTTCTCTTTTGGCCGAGCTTCCTCCATTCGCAAGCTCTTCTTGAAGCTTCTTTCTCTCTGCCTGCAATGAATTGATCTTATTATTGAGCATATCGATTTCTACTGTCTTGATCTTCAGCTGCCTTTGTAACTCGACGATATCCGATTCTTGTTCCTTCAGTCCATAGTATTCGAGCAACTCTCCTTCGAGTTTCACTTCCCTCTCCTCCAATTCCTTAACAAGCATTCGCAACCGATCTAGCTCGCTCGCATTGTTCGCCATCTCTAGTTCATAAACTGTGTCTTTCTCGCCTCGTACGGGAAACTCGATCTCTCCCGATAGGAGATGTTCGAATTCTGGTAAAATATCATCTTCGAAGTCGTTAGCTCTGTTAATTATGCTGCTGATTCGCTTAACCTCCTCTTTCTCCTCTTCCTCCTCCTTCTAAAAAACACATCCAAAGAAACAAAGTTAACAAAGATAAGGAAAGTTCTTATTTGGCCAATAGATATGAACATGAAAGAGAGTGCATTAATAAAAAAAATACACTTGATTCCGTTATTTAATTAGTCTATTCTGTTTAACTAATCCAAGAAAACTACACTAAATTTTTAAAAAGTTATTATCATTTCATTAACATAAGATTGATTATTTTCAATTAAAAACATGATGAAGTTCTTCTTTACAAACTTACATCCTTCTTATCGAGCTCTGCTTCTTTGCCCTCACCTTGACGCTTTCTACTTCTTGCTTCACCATGTTCTGAGATATTAACTCATAGGGTCAATCTTATAATCCTAAATTCGATTGGCAACAAATATGAATCATGAATCCCAAAATATTATTATTTAAAAGTAAAAAAAAAAAAAAAAGATTAGTGAATAAGAAAATCAAGTACCTGATTTTGAGCCTTTAACATTCAGCTGCTTAACTGTATATGCTGCAAGTGAAGCAGCAACTACAAGTCCTAACCTTACTATCATGAATCTTTAGCTGTTTGAAATACCTTAATTTTGCATCGATAGTTTAAACACGAAACCCATTTCAAGAACCACCCTCCACCACCCATTTTCCAGAACCTCCATAACTGAAATTTTCAAACCATTATATGATAGAGAATTAAGTTAAGCCCAACCCATGTTTAGAAGATTCATTTATATGAATAATATTTCAATGGCAGATACACACAATTGGGTTTATCATCTTATCAGGTTTATGAAACTTCCTAAGAGAAACAGCAACCACCAATAACTAGAGGCCAATGTTAGTCCCAATAAATTGACAAATATATACATATATATACATATTTTAATGTTTATTTTTTTCTCAAAAGGAATATTCATAGTTAAAGCCAGGCAGAAGAACAAGACTGAAAACGACTAGTGACAGTAAAATTAGAAATGCAGACATGTTCCGCAGTGGCTTTGTTATTTGGTGGTTTGCTTATTCCATAATTCTTGATTTTAAGGTTAATTCTACTTTAGTATTTTTTTTTATTTTTTCTAAGATAAATTACTGAATTAGTACTATAATGAGAAATATGTTGTTCTGTTTCTGTACATCATTTAATGCAGCATTCACACATGATTGATATTGTATATTTTTCCAACCAATATCCTCCTATGTATTTACATATTATTGATAATTAATTTTATTTATTGGATTTTTTGTTATTTAGTATTTTATTTTGTTAAAATTTCATTAGTTAATTGGGATGTCTTATACCGAATAATAAGAATGATAATAATTTTGATGTGTTTGAATTTCAACCATTCAATCTATTAAATTGGTCAAATGGTCATTAGTCTGTATTTGAAGACAAGATCAAGAGCTAACTCTAATAACTATATATGTATTATGTATTTTTATTAATAAATAAATTTAAGTGTATAACTTATTTGTGAAAACATTGAATACAAATAATAACTTTGGTTCTCAATGATTATTTTTTTGTTCTCATGAAAACAAAGATAAAAAAGACGTTATGACAAAATAAAATCTAATAAAAACCTTTTGTGTTCTTGCACTTGACAAAGGACCCACAAATAAAATCTCATAATCAAGGGACTTCTATTTGTCTGATTAATGGGAATAGAATAGAAGTTTTCTTATTTATTTTCGGAACAGGTGGGTCCAGCAGCTTATCGGCAAGGTCTAATTGGGTTTTAACTGAAAAGAAATAAGAATTGAGGATAGAAAAGCTAAATACAGAAACCAAGATATGATCAAGTAAAGTAAAGCGTGAAGTTTTACTCGGTGGACTAAAGCAAATGGAAGCTATTGGACATTGGCAAGAAAGAAAAAGAATGCAAAAGAAAAAGTGCCCGTTCCATTATTATGTTTCTTCCCAAGTCCACATCACATTGTTAATCTTTTTGGCATTTCTCTTGAACTAACATTTATCACATATAAATTAAAAATAAATTAAATAATACATATATCTATACACAAATAAATTATGATTATAATAGTTAATTTAATAGCTATTTTTTGTGTAATAATAATAATAATAATAATAATAATAATAATAATAATAGGATTCGTGTGTGTGGGAAATTTTCTGCTGTAGTATATTTCTTGCTAGTTGCTACTAAGCTTGACCAACTTAACGATGTTGTCTGAAAACCCAGAATTGTCATTTCGCATCCGATCCGTTCATGAAAAACGACAGAGAATTTCCCCAAACACCCACAATCCTCCAAATCAATGCAAAAACATAAGTGGATGGTATTACAGATAGAAAATCGTATTATAGCATTGACAAGTAGAAACATATACCAGAAGACAGCTAGACGAAGCCATTTGTTGCCTTGTTGGTGTGGGCCTGACAATAAAAGGTATACCTGTGCCGAAAGATAAGGAAGATAAAATACTCAAAAAAATTGTAATCGTCATAAAAATAATTAAAAAATAATTTTTTATATGGATAAATTAATAAAATAATATTTAAAATATATTTTGTTAACAAAAAAATTTTGAAAGACACGAATAATAAATAAAAAAATGTTAGGAGTTAATAATTTTTTATTAATATTAGTCAATATTTTGAGTCAACATCTTATTTTTATACTATTGGAGTTTAGAATTTATGATTTAGTATTTTTGGTTTAGAATTTAATCTTTAAAATTTAGTATTAGTCAAGTATTGAAAAAATAATAAATTTTATTAATCATGTAAGATTGCTCACAAACAAACTACTCAAAAAGAGTTAAAAAATGTAACTAAAATAACAAAAATGTATTATATTTTCATAAGTTGCAAATAACTTGTGTAACATCCTAATATTCAGATCCTTATACCTGAGTCATAAGTCAATGATAATAAAGTGGTACGACTCTCAATGTGAAATTATGATATCTACATATGTATAATTGTAGAAAGTATTAGACGAGAAGTCTGAAAAGGAGTTAAATAAATCGCGAACGGATAACACTCTCGCATCGATAAAACAGAAGATAAAGGCGTATTCGAAAAGCGATATAAAGTAAAACATTAAAGAATAACAGAATAAAGATAGGATATAAATATATAACATAGTAAATAGCCACTAGTCGCGACCTACAAAGTTTAGGCCGGCTAGAGTTACAGAATTTAAAATAAGTTTGATAACAATATCTCCTATCTCTCCTAAAATATACATAAATGCCTCTATAAGCAAGTTTTCAAAAGGAATAAATACATAATATAATTTTTTTAAAAACAAGTACAGAGAGAGTCTAAACAAAATATAAACAGAGTCCAAATTTCTTAGTCATCTCTCAGATGAACTACAACTTATTGCTGAGCACCTGAACTTACATATGAAGAACAAGAGATATATATAGAATGAGAACCCCAACACATGGGTTCCCAATACAGTAAAAGTGTCAAATAAATACAATGCATTATAATAGGAACTCACTAAGCATCTTAAACTTTCTTTCATCAATTATTCACCCTAAGTTTTCACTAATCCATGAATTACGCAACTGTCTTAGGGGATATTAAGTCTAATTCAATTTTTCATCTTTTTCAACTTTCCAAACTTTTCAACTTACAATTTATTACAGTATCATAACCAAAACCAGCACCATCCCTCACGTCAACCAACACTAGCATGAGAGACCTCTCAGTTGTACAAACACAAGCAATACAAACAAGTAATTCAAGTATAGCAGTTAGCACATAATCATGTAACAGACAATTTGCTTATGACTTGATATGCTTGCCTTTGAATGGACTTGATTTTATTTTGGGCTTGGATTGGTTGTTAAATCATCATGTGTTGCTATACTGTTTTGAACATTCTATTCAACTTTTGTCTGAAGGATTAGAAGGGTCGGTAATAGCTTGGAGTTATTACTTGAACTCTGTGATGGTGAATTATAGTAAGAATGAGTGTCAAGAGTATGTGTTGTTAGCCGCTAGCTCGTCAGAAGATAAATAAAATTTATATCAAATTCCGGTAGTGAATGAATTTCTCAAGGTATTTCCCGATGCAATACCTGAATTTCTCCCTCCTCGAGAGATAGAATTTGTAAATAGAATTAGTGTCGGGAGCAGGACTAATCTCAATTATGCAGTATAAAATAATGCCATTGGAGCTGGCAGAACTTAAGGGTCAATTAGAGGAACTGATGGATAAGAGATTTATTCGATCAAGTGTTTCTTCGTGGGAGGCACCTGTCTTGTTACTAAAGAAGATGGATGGTAGTATGCGATTGTGTGGGAATTACAGGAAATTGAATAAGGTGGTGGTGAAGATTAAGTATCCTTTACCGAGAATATATGACTTGATGGATCAATTGTACGTAAGGATCCAACGTTTTGTCCAAGATTGACTTGAGGTCATGTTATCATTAGATATGGGTGAGAGAGGAAGATATTCCTAGACAGCCTTCATGACTCGTTATGGTCATTACGAGTACACTGTGATGTCCTTTGGGTTGACAAATTTTCCTACTATATTCATGGATTACATGAATAGGGTATTTCGACCTTTCCTTGACAAGTTTGTTGTGATTTTTATCGATGATATTATGATATACTCTAAGAATGCGAAGGAGCACGAAGAGCACTGGCGAATAGTTTTACAAATCCTCTATGCAAAGCTTTCTAAGTGCAAGTTTTGAAAGGAAGAAGTGAAGTTCTTAGGGCATGTGGTAAGCTGAGAAGGCATAACAGTGGATCTTGCTGAAGTTGAAGCAGTGACTGAATGGGGACAGCCAACAACCGTGACAGAGGTAAGAAGTTTTTTGGGCTTAGCTAAGTATTACCGAAGATTTATTAAGGGCTTCTCATAGATTGCCTTGCCTATGACCAAGTTGACTCGTAAAGATACGTTATTTGTATGGACGTCCAAATGTGAGGAGAGTTTTCAGACTCTGAAGGAGAGGATAACTATAGCGCCAGTGCTCGTATTGCCTGAATCCTATGAATAGTTTGAATTATACTCTGATGCCTCATTGAAGGGCTTAGGGTGTGTGCTGAGGCAACACCAGAATGTGGTGGCCTTTGCTTTGTGACAGTTGAGGCCACACGAAGCAAATTATCCTCCTACTCATAACTTGAAACTTGTTGCAGTTGTGTTTGCATTGAAAGTGTGGAGGCACTATCTTTATGGAGTAAAATTTCGAGTCTTTTCTGATCACAAGAGCCTGAAGTATCTCTTTGATCAGAAAGAACTCAATATGCATAAGAAGTGATGGATGGAGTTGTTAAAGAATTATGATTTTGAACTAAACTATCACCCGAAGAAAGCGAATTTAGTGGCAAATGCCTTGAGTATAAAATCTCTAAGCGTTGCTTGGATGATGATTAAGAAAGAATCGCTGTTGAGTAAGTTTGCAGATCTTAAATTGGGCGTCAGAGAGGTGGCTGGAAGTGTTTGCTTAAACCAGGAGCATATCTCTAGCAACTTCAAGACTGACATTCAGAAAACTCAGCAGGATGATCAAGAGCTATAAAAAATTGGGCAAGGAGAATGGGGAGGAATTATCTAGGACAGAAAGGGAATTTGAAGATATAAGGGGAGAATCTATGTACCAATCATAGGAGATTTGCGACACAAAGTGTTGATAGAGGATCACAAGAGCAGGTTCTCAATTCACCCTGGAGCTATCAAGATGTACCATGACGTGAAACAGATGCTCTAGTGGCTAGAAATAAAAAATGATATGGCAGTAAGTGTCTTACGTATCAAAAAGTGAAGATAGAGCACTAAAAGCCATCCAAAACGTTGCAACCACTTGAGATTCCATGATAGAATCGGAAAGGTATTGTTATGAATTTTGTGTCGAGCTTACCGAGGACTAGAGCAGGATATGATGCGGTGTGGCTAATTATGGATTGGTTGACAAAGTCTGCTCATTTCTTGCCAATTTGTATGAACTATTCTTTGGAGAAACTGGCGAGATTGTATATCAAGGAGATAGTGAGGTTACACGCAGTGCCTACGACCATAATGTCGGATAAGGATCCCCGATTCATTTCGAGATTTTGGTGAGCCTTTCAGAAGGCATTTGGAACCCAATTGTGTTTGAACATGGCATACCATCCTCAAACCAATGGCCAATTAGAGAGGACGATTCAAACTCTAGAGGATATGTTGAGAGCGTGTGTGTTGGATCAACCAGCTAATTGGGATTGTTACATACCTTTAGTGGAGTTTGTGTACAATAACGGTTACCATGCAAGCATCGGAATAGCTCCGTACGAGGCTTTGTGTGGGAGAAAGTGCAAATCTCCGTTGTGTTGGTATAAGGCCAGAGAATCAAGTTTGTTGGGTTCTAAATTAGTGGTAAAAACCACAGAACAGATTAAGAGAATCCTTACTGCTCAGAGTCGTCAAAAAAGTTATGCTTATTAGAGGCGTAAGCCTTTGGAGTTTGAAGAGGGCGATCATGTATTCTTGAAGGTTACTCCAACTGCGGGAGTGGGTAGAACTATAAAGACGAAGAAGTTAAACCTTCATTACATTAGTCCGTTTCAAATTCTAAAGAGGATTGGGCCAGTGACTTACTAGATGGCCTTATCGCCACACCTTTCGAATCTGCATGATATATTTCACATTTTGCAGTTTGAGAATGACACCTTTGATGTGACCCATGTGCTAGAGCCAGAATCGGTTCAACTGAGAGAAAATATGACATTTCAAGTTGCTCCGGTCAGAGTTGATGACGTTAGTGTCAAGAGACTCCATGGAAAGGAAGTTCCATTAGTGAAAGTTGCTTGAAAACCAAGGACGAGGGATCTGATGTCTAGTCTATTGTCTCTACTGTTGTATATAATCTATCTCTGTTGTGTGTGTTATGATCTTTTGATACACGTTTTTATTTGGATGACTGTAACTTGACTGGTAGGATTTACATTTGAATTTCTAAATTTTTGTGCCTAACAAAACCTTCTGTGTAGGCATTTTTATTTTCTTAATGACAAAAGAGAGAGTAAAAATAAAAAATGAATTGAATGATGAATGTTGTTAGAAAATACTATACTTTTTGGTACTATTTGGTTCTGTTTAAAGCTGTTTTATGGTTGGTTGGAGCTACTTCATTGATTTGAGAATTGTTAGTTTATTAAATTTTTTTTTAATGTATTATTAGGCTGGCTTTAAAGTTGAAAGATTTGGTAGACCAAGATGTTCTAGTAAATTTGTGGATACTAGGAAAATTATTGACACTACCTTTAAGAAAAAGCACACGTTTAGGGGGAGCTACCTGAATGAAAGAAAGGGAGAGATCCACATGAAGTTGGAACATTAAAGAGAAGTATCATTAACTTTTCTCACTTCTTTTAATTACAATTCATTTTCTTAAATAATGTTTGTCATTAAGAAAGAAATTGTTGAATTTGAAAAATCAAAAATAATAATTTGATAATGACTAACATTATAATTTGGGTTAAAAGTCTAAAAGTGTAGTTGATGTATGTGTTCATTGTGCAGAAAATCAAAATATGTAAAACAAACCTAAAACTCCCAAGAGCTAGCACTTGTTCTCATCTCTGGCCCATATTCAATGTGCCCAACACTCTAACCAAACACTCTTCTCTCTTCTGATCATAACCCATGTGACTAACCTTAAATCAATAATGAAAAGTTTCACAAATAAAAAGGTATGTGCAGATTAGGATTCCATCACAATGAAAATAGTAATCACCAAGCTTAAGCATCAAAGAGAAAAAAGGAAAAAAAAAGGTCAGATGTTGGTACTAAAAGCAAAAATCAAATCAAAGGTTGAATCGGAAGACATATCAGCATAACAGTCCCATTCTTGTGTAAGAACTCTAGCTTGTTGAAGCTACTCTTCTTTTTGCTGCACATTTTCGGATAAGAAGAGGAAAATGGAGGTCACAATTGAAACTTGAGATCAAAGAATAAATCAATGGGTCAGATTATTGAAGTCAAAGAAAAAGGAAGAAAGAGAAGCAATTAGGTAAGGATTTAAGACAAACTCTACAAACCATGAATCACTATTATTGTCACATCTCTCATCTGTGTCTCTGCTCTAATTTTTGGAGAAGAAGAACAAAGTTAAAGATGTTTAATCAAGCTCAAATTTTGGAAGCTTTACTCTTATTTAAAAGGGTAAACGGCTTGACATTGAAGTAAGGAGAGTAAGTACAATATTTGGGTCTTCATAGCTTTTAAGCTAAACCTTCTTCATGGTTTTACATTGAATTTTCTGTTTTTCAGTTTTATCCTTCTTTCTTTTTCATTCAATAGAAAAAAGCAAATATGTAAAGTATTAGTAAAAGTCATTGAGAAAAAAGTCAAATAGAGTAATCGTAGAAAAAAGTCAGAAAATTATTTTTAATTTCTTTTGTATTTTTATTTTATATTCATGATCCAGATAAGATTTTCTTACTAAGTTAGGTGAGCACTTAGTGGTTGAAAATTTAGGAGTGAATTTATCCAAATCAAGCTTGGATAGAAGGTTAATTTGTCCTTCATAGGAGGATTTGGTAGAACTCTTGAAATTGGTGGTTGTTAACTTTGAGAAAGATAGTGAAAATTCCACCACACTTATGGTAAAAACTAAATGTAAACCTCATTGCACATAGTAATTGAACCAAAATACATAGTTGTGTCATTTACTCTTCCTTATTCTGTTTCTGTTTTCACTCGATATGAGACAATAAAATTGTGTCCTACTTAATCAATATTGCTGACTCAACATAAATTTTAATTTAAATCCAATTTAAAATTAAAATATTTAAATTTAAAAGAGACTATAAATTCACTCCCCTTCTCTAGGCTATTGAGAATCTTCACTTAGCATGATATTACAATAGAAATAAAATCTCATGCTGCTTCCAAAGCAATGAACATTCAAAGACGACGATAATTTAAAGAAAAAGAAAATGAAAAAAGAGAAAATGGATAGAAAGTGTTTTTTTTTTTTGGATGAGAAGAAAAAATAAAGTGAAAAGAAAAAAATAATGTCAAATCCACTAAAATATTTTCACTCCAAAGATGAGATGAAAATAAAGAAAAATGTAACAAACATTAATAAAATTACACATTTATCTCTTATTATTAATAAATTATAATTTATATAGATAAAAATATTAATATAATTTTATATTATTATAATTTTCTTTCTTCTCACATTTTTTTCTATCTAAACAAAAGAAAATTTTCTCTCTATTTTATTTTCATCTATTTTTTCTTTATCCAAACAACACACAAATAATTTTATTTTTCTTTCTATTTTTTCTCTTCTCATTTTCTTTCCTCTTATTTTCTTTGCTTTGATTTTCTTTCCAATATCCAAACAAAGCCGTAGTGACTGGCCGTGCCTAAAACAAAAGGCCCACAATTAAAACCCTGCAAATGACTTGCATATTGATATACTTATACAGACATGATAACACAGCAAAAAGTGCAAAGTTCTTTCTTTAGAATTTGATAGGCTAATGAATTTCTGCTTTCAGCAAACAGAAGAATTATAGTAATTTACACTCTCACAGGACATGTACCCATTCAAACTTGGTCATCCCATTTCCATCTTCTTCCCACCTCTTCAAGAACAGCTGCGCGAGCTTGGCTTCTTCTTGCCTCATCCTCCACCCATGATCTGCAACATTTGGTCTCTTCATCAGACTACCACCGCATACAACTCAAAATAGAAATCACAATTTATACCATGAATATTGTAGCAGAACTCATAACTAATTTGTGCATCAAATCAAAGTTCTAAAATGCTCTGTTCTATATTTTATGTATAAGAGAAACAACTAAGTTTCATCAAGAGATGGTAGCTGCAACATTAATTGCAGAAACCTAACCATCGCCCTTCGCAAATTCTGCACCAGCGATACTCTAAATTTTACGCTTTGTTCAAGAAAAAGTTAAACTCAAAATATATGTAGCTAAGTAAACGAAAAATTTTTAACCTCAAATAATGTTGCCCCAAACCAAACAACTGAATAGCACTAGAAATAAATAAATTATGACAACTAATTAGAAATGTGATTGCACACTACCAACTGTCCTACCTCTCTTTCTCTGGCTTTGCAAAGCTTACAAGTTTTGAGATTGTAATTTAAAAAGCCATAAATGAAATAGGAGTTTCGAACATAAACAAGTTTAAACACAACAATACTGGGGTAATATGTATGAGGGGAAGCCGGAAGTCATAAATTACCTAAGAATCTGAAGAGCTTCTTTCTCAGCTTCCAGTGTGGACTTGGTGTCAAGTATTTCTTCATGCTTGGACTTTAAATCACTGAGCAACTTCTGTACAGTTTGATTTTCATCGAGATATATGACTCTCTCTGATGCAAGCCTTTCTGATATCTCATCAACTTCTTTCTTTAAATTAAGTAGCAGCTGCTTCTGACAATCCATCGCCACCTTTTCTTTCAAATATTCTGCATATATCTTATCTTGGTTACTCTTTTCTTTCTCCAAAGTGTTAACTGCATCATGATAAATCCTTTCTAGATCAACACCTCGATTTTTCTCCTCACTATACTTCTGATCCCAAAACTTCTGTATGTCTCCTCGCCTAAGCAGCTCAAACCTGATCTCTTCTGCTTCAGCTTGCCTGACAGAATTCTCAGCTTCTATTCTTGACAATTCAGCAGAAATTGCTTCCTTCATCCTGCCACTTGTCAGAGCCACTGCTACTTGTGCGTTTGATGATGGTTTGTTTGGCTGAAATCGCTTGCTCTGTCCTGTAACAGTATGTTCAAAATAGAGCTCTCATGTGATTATTACACATTTTTTAGCACTCAGTTACATAGCCATAATAATTGACAGCGAGTAAGCATTAGCTGGATATAGAAAATTCTGAGCTGAATGCTGTTTCTCTCATTTTTACTATATTTCTAGTTTTCTACAGTTCTACATTGTTCTACAGTTGACATCACGAGAACACATAAGAATTTACATTTTTAAAAGAGTATAACTATGTAAACAAAAAAAAAATTGCAATATGATCTTCAATGAAATGAAATAATGAATCTTTTCTAGTGATCAATGTCATGTCACAATTTCCTAAGCTCAAACTCTCAAAAGAAATAAAATGACCATATTTTACTGTNNACAGTCAATGTGAGAAAAGAAGATTAACATCAGTGCTTATACAAAACGCCTGAGGGATTATACCAAAAACTTTTCTGAGTATACTACTATCTCCTGCCAACATGTCCATGTACACTGCAGGTGAAGTGATCTCCTTCACATCCATATAGCCTGCTTTTTTAATTGATATCTGGACTGTAAACAAGTCAGGTTTTTAGAGCTGACAAACAGAATATATTCAAAACTCCATACACTATTATTTTGAAAACGGCCTACCTGATCAGTAACTCCAGAAAAAAATTCATACTCCAACTGAGCTTTCCAGTCGATTAGATCCTGTCTTGAGATGAATCTGCAGCATACATATATCTGAATCAGTAAAAATGAAAATTGAATTTGTCTATTATAAAATGTATAATATGGATTTCATACAAATTGATACTTACCTATCAGGACAAAAATTTATGTTATCTTTGCTGTTCAATCCACCAGAACCAGAATTATCCTTTGAATACAATTTGCTGGGGACTACACCAGCTTCTGCTAAGGCTTTAACCTCAAATTAAGAAGGAAAAATTCAAACTTCTGCAGCAGGTAAGAAAAATAACTTCCATATGAAGTAATGTTCTGCCAGTTTTTACCTTGAATGGATCTAAAATCAGGGTCTTCCACACTGACATCATCAAATGCAGTAACTACGGACTCAGAAAGTGATATAATTGGAGCAATCCTGTGTTTGGGGTTCCTAGAAAGACACAGAAATAACTTTCAATCGATGTCAGGCCATGCTTAAGCAATAAATTTTTCTTGAAAGAAGAATTCAAAATCGGTGCATGCCTCGGGAGCTAACCTTTCAAGAGAAGAATTCAATTTAACTAGCCATCTGGCAAACTCTCTTCTGGTACATAGTTGACAGGCTTCAACATCATCATCAATTATCTACACAAATTGGCAAAGTCCACAATATTCATACTATTTAAATATAGACACACATGATAAATCTTACTCTAAATCAGGGTGTAATCTTATCATTTATGAATTTATAACAAATTATTATAGCACCTGCCCGCATACTGTCTACATGAGCATTTCCCTGGACCTTAGCCTCTATTCTTGCTTGATTTTTATCACTTTATAAGCATATTAGCCTCTATTCTTGCTTGATTTTTATCACTTTATAAGCATACATTTACTAGAGACATCAGTACAACAATAACCATACTTAAATGAGTATTGCAATGTTTACAAGATTTCAATACTAGTAACTAAAAAAGGTAACTAATTACACTTCATGTCAAATTTGACCTTTTCAAAACACAATTTTCATAGGGTAATAATAATAAAACTTTACAATATTTGTGGATCTTAATTTATATTTAGCTGACATGGTTTGGTGCATAACTGAACAATTTTTTAAATGCATCCAGGACTCCAGGTTCCCATTAATGATGGTTTAATTTAAAATGATTAAGTACTTCAAGTTCTTCCAAGTTCCCATAACGGTTTTACATGAACAATGAAGTAATCTTGCACTTGTATTGGCAAGTAACACATTCCAGTAAGTATCACTGGTCTCTTGGATTCATAACAAAAATCATGCTTCTAGTAACCAACCTTCAAAGTCTTTAAGACTAATAATGCTTCTTCTTGTGTAGCATCCACAGAAACTGGAACTATAATACGATCAAGCTTTTCCAGTGTTGCTGATAAGAGTCAAAGCATTAGGACATTTCAAGATACCACCATAGGTAACACCATACACAACGTGATTTTAAATCTCTTAGCTTTTTATATTAAAAAAAAAAAAACTGAATTTTATTGGAACTGTTGATTATTTTATAAATTTATACAAATATGTGAAAAGTGATATTTTTAATAAAAAAGCTAATCTTTTGTCAGAAAAAAAAGCTGAAACAAACACACTCTAAATAATGAAAGCAATATAGAAAATCTTAGTATAGCAATCAGAATAGCTTCCTAGTTATAGGAGAAATCAACAGCACCATACACGAGACATATACTTAAAGCCTTAGCCCTTAGATCACATTAAAGAGGAATATCATCGCAGTAATTTTGACAGGCAAACTATACTTAGAAGAAGTACCCGTTTCAGGGGCAGTAACAGGGGCAGGGACAGCCTCCTCCGCTGCCTCGGTAGTCAAACTGCTCTCACTATTCGACTCAAACTCTGCAGTCTTGTTTCGATCATCTTGAATCTTGACAGTACTCCATTTCCCTTGCAAAACATGCATCGGATCTCTGAATTGAATCTTGAATCCTACATTACACGCAACCAGAGACTTCAAAAATTGAAATTCACTGCCCAAATCATCACTCACCAATAGAACAAACAACTCAGATAACAAGAGTTTACCTTTCCTTGTTAGAGAGAGCGTAGCAAGCAGAGCAACAAGAACAGCAAGCGTAGTCCCAATGCCTACTACCACATAGGAAGGAAACCCTACAGGCAAGTCAACGCCAAATTTCACACCTTAACTTTCTTCCCCATCAAACCCTAACTATTAAAATTACAAACAGCGACTAAAAATTCAAGCGTAATTACACACCGTCGCAATTTATTGATAATCATAATTAAGAAATGGGTGGTGTACCGATGAGGTGGAGGAAACATACCTTTGTTGGTAGGCTTGGGCTGGGCCGGATACTCGAGGAAGGCCCAACCGCGGAACTCGTCGTCGTCAGGGGGAGAGAGCCAAGAGAGAGAGAGATTGGTGTGGTAGGCGAGGGAAGCGGAGAGATGGCGGTGGTGGTGGTAGCGAGTGGTTGTGCGCAGTGGATGCAAGGGTCGTAAGAAGCAGAGGAATGGGATTCGGAAGGAATTTGAAGAAAAGAGAATGTGGCGACGGGAGAAGGTGTTAGTGTTAGTGTTGGAGGGGTGGAAGAGGAAGCGACGGGAGAAAGTGGCAGAATACATTTTATTTTTTGAACACGGGCTAGCTAGGGTCTGGGGTTTGGGTTTGCGGAATTTTGGGGAAGTTGTTATCAGAGTTTTTGGTTTTCGCTTCGAAAATAAGAATGGAGATGGGGAAGGTGAAGGTCAGCTGCTCAGCTGGTGGAGTGCGGGGGTGGCGTGGTAGAGCCAGAGGGATAATCGAATCTAATACAATTAAGCATTACCAAACCAATCTATGCTACTATGGTCCACTCCTGCTGCACAAGGAGGATAAATTCTGTCTTAGTTTCTATAAATCAGTTTTAAGGAACTCTTAATAGCATATTTTAATCTTCAATAAAATTTGATCAGCAAATTAATTTTTTATATTTTATTTTCCTAGACAAATTAATTTTTATATTAAATTTTTATAAAAAATTAAACAAATAAATTTTTATTATTGTTTAATAAAATACAATACTTTTTACAAATTTTTAAAAGAGTAAAGTATCGTTTTTGTCCCCAACATTTGAGGTAAGTTCCAAAATTGTCCCTAACGTTTTAATCGTCCTATTTAAATCCTTAACGTTTCAAAATTGACTCAATGTTGTCCTACCTTTAGGGTATTGATGGTGAGACAAAATTGAGACGATTTTGAAACGTTAGGGACAAAAAACGATACATAGAAATAAATTTTAGTTTTATCCTTCAATAATATCAATTTTTTACTATAATAGTATTCAATTATCTTTTAATCACATCTAAGTAAATTACACTTAATCACATTACTTTCATTCTAAATAAAATTTTTTTTTATAATTTTACACTTAAAATTATAAGTTAATATAAAAAATTAAAAAAATTATTTAGAATGAAAGTAGTGTGATTAAGTGTAATTTACTTAGATGTGATTAAAAAATAATTGAATATTATATACAGTAAAAAATTAATATTATTGAAATATAAAATTAAAATTTATTTCTGTGTATCGTTTTTATCCCCAATGTTTTTGTTCTATTCAAATCCCCCAACGTTACAAAATCGTGTCAATTTTGCCCTGCCGTCAATTCTGTTAACGGATTCCTAACGGCAGGACAACATTAAGTCAATTTTAAAATGTTAGGGACTTAAATAGGACGATTGAAATGTTAAGAACAATTTGAGACTTACCTCAAACATTGAAGACAAAAACGATATTTTACTCTTTTTAAAATTTATATATCAATTTGTTTTAGACTATTTCTCTAAAAGCATTGTTTTTAAAAACTGAGTTTAAGAATTAAGAGTATCTCAAGTCCAAAAAATCGATTTCAGAATTACTTATTATCTCAAATTTCAAAACATTACACTTCAAAGGAATAACCTACAATAATAATTTCTTATCAATCTACTTAATTCCTCATCACTCAACTTATGAGTTTAATGAAAATATAATAACAATTTTTTTTAAAGAAAAGATTACAATATTAACTATATATAAGGTTAAGAGTATCATATAAATATAATGTCAAAACAAAACATCAAACAACTCATAAAAATAGCAATTTGAAACACTAAAAATTCCAAATAAAAGGATAATGACAGCATCATGTCTCCAACATATTTTTTACAATTTTGTTTCGATAAAAACACTTTTAAACAATACTACTATTTGTATGAACAATTCATTTGTCACATTCTTTTCATTTTAAATTCTACCCCAAAAAAATGCAGGTGAAAAATTTCAAATGTATAATGTACAAATCATGATGATGGAGTGTAATTGTCATGTCATTTGATTATTTTTTCAATTATTTAAATCATTGACATTATTATTATATCTACATTACATTTAATTTTGAGTGATGTTATATGTACAAAACTTTTTTTTAACCAAATCTAATTAAATTAGTACAAAGTCCACCAAAAAAAAAGCATGTATACATTACTACTATTTTTTTTTTTTTGTGTTTTTGCATTATACAAATTTTTGTTGAAAAGCACAAAAACTTGTTGATATAGCACACAAATTTTCGAAGCATAACATATAAAATTTTGCACATAACACAAATCGATGCAACACAAATATTTTTACGCATAGCACACTTATTTTTGTACATAGCACACAAATCTTTGCACATAACACAAATTCTTGTTGCGAATGTATTTTATTAGTTGGGTGAGTCAATGTTTTAAGTATGTAGTCTTTGAAAATTTTTATACTACACATCAAATTTTCTATATTATGCAACAAAATTTTTGTGCTATTCCCACAAATTTATGTATTATGCGTATTTTATTAGTTGGGTGTCATTATTTTGGGCATGTGGTCCTTAAAAATTTGTGTGTTGCATACTAAAATTTGGTGTTGTACACTAAAATTTATGTAGAATGATGAGAAAAAAAGAGAAAAAGAAATTAACAACAGCAGCAACAGCAAGAGGAGGAGGAGGAGGAGGAGGAGAAGGAGGAGGAGGAGGAGGAGGAGGAAAGAAAGAAGATGAAGCAGCAGTGATGATGGTTAAAAGAAAGAAAAAGTAGAGCAGGTTTTTATTTTTAAATAACTTGGTTAAATTTGGTTATAAAAAGACTTGGAGACCTAATATTTTTAGTAAAATAAATGCATGATGAGAGTTTCAAAAAAAGCATTTTAATGGTGAAATTCTTTTCAAAAATAAAATTTGGATAAAAGAAAAAAATACAAGATCATGAAAAGCAAGCATAAAAGCACATAATTTGTCAATAAAAATGAAAGAGTTTATAGATCTAAATTTGTAACCCAATTATTACATCTCTTACTTAGATACATCAAGGTATGATTTATTTTTATTTAAATTTTCATGAAATATTTTAAATATGTTTGATGCCTTTGCATCTTTAAAATTTTTTATATATATTTTGTTAGTTTTTTTATTATTTAAATTAAAGTTTTTTTATGTTTTGAAATTTTAAATGAAGTTTTCATGACTAATAATAAATTTAGAGTTGTTTTAGAATTATTGTGGATTCAAGTTATATTTTTACAACTAAAAGGTAATTTGCGAATGTTGTCAATCCTGACATTTTCATATTTAAGTGAGCATAACTTGAATTATAGAGATCCAAATGAAATAATTTTAATGGCGTTAGAAAGCTAACATTCAGAGCTTTGAAACGATACGCATATGTCTATAGTGGACATTTAGATTGAGTCACGCATGACTATCACCTTTCAAGTCACAAAAACAACGCTCAAGACTTTAAGGTACACGCCCAAAACTGGGCGTGCAACGCCTAAAACTGGTGTGCAACGCCCTCCAAGCAAAAGAAGAGTGGCGTGCAATGCTTTTGAGGCTCTCCATGCTGGCGTGTAACGCCTTGAAGTTTTAGAGCTTTGGAAGAAGTGGCGTGCCACGCCAAACCCAGGTGTGTAACGCCCCTAAGCCCAAGTGCCATGCCACAAGCCCAATGCCAATTGAAGTCCATTCTCCTAGAGGTGTACATTCGGTTAAGATTGAAAACAACAACGCGCGTTGAGCTTGGGGGCTCACATGTTTGACCATAATCAAGGTATAACCGCACGACAAAAGCTCAACTTGCCAAAACGTAAGTTTGGCAAGTCAAGCTTGGGGGCTATGTACTGTATCCCTAATACATCGGCAAAAAAACAGGTTATTCCTCGGAAGGATGAAAAAAATTCAAAATAGATAACTCCCTATCGTAACAAACTTCTCCCCTGAATCTCGCACTTAAGTCGGCCACGGATATTTTGACTAAACCGACGAATACTTCAGCCATGGCAACTATAAATCACGGTCGAGACCGACAATAAGGGGTAGGAGATCACCAACACAACACACGATATTATATTTACTCTCGTTAAGATATTTCACTAACTTGAGCGTTGGAGTCTTTTTTGCATGTACCATATTTGGGTCCGAATTTACAAGAATACTTCACTTTTGGGCGACAAGTTCCAAGAGCTCGCAAGAACAGTGTAGAGCCGACCTATAGCACGGAAGAGTATCTTGTCCGAATATTTATGTTTAATACTATATATGTTACTTATTTAAATTTAAAATTTCATTAATTTTTTTATCATGTATTATATCATGCATTAATTATACTTAAAATAATTATCTCTAATATAAAAGGTCAAATTTACCATGGTTCTGAAAACCAGACCGAACCGGTCAGTTCAACCGGAAAAATTGGGAACCGGTTACCTAGCCGGTCTGGGTAACGTGAAAAATCGTCTGACAAAAAACCGGTGAAAATTTGGTCGAACCAGCGGTTAACCGACGAACCGGAAGAACCGTCCGATTTTTTGGCGGTTAGTGGTTTGCAACTTCACTAGCCAAACGACGTCGTTTTGGCTTTTTTTAAAAAAAGAAAAGAAAGGCATACGCGAAAGTCCCAAAGCACTAACCCTAATCTGAGTAACCCCCCACTCTCCCCTTTCTTCCCCTCCCCAAGTGCATTCGGCGCCAGCCTCCATTCACCCACGAAGGCCACGAGTGCCACCCACAGCCACTCACAGTAGCCGCGACCACCACCGGCCGAGCCCGCCTCCTCGTCGCCGAAAGTCACCTAGCCCGCCTCCTCATTTGCCACCCACAACCATCCACAACAGCCGCGACCACCACCGGCCGAGCCCGCCTCCTCATTCGCCGGTAAGACTCTGTTCTTGTCTCCTCTATGTTGCCTTCTTGATTTTGGATTTTGATTTTCTGAGGTTCTGTGAGCTCGCCTGTTCTATGCTGTTTCTGATGTTTTTTATTTTGAGTATGTTTTGCTGCTTCTGTTTTGCTGTTTCTGTTAGCTATTTGCTGCTTCTGAATATGTTCTGATCTTGATTTATGAGCCTCAACCCTTTTAGGACTTGAATGAGTTCACTGAAAAGTTCTGGTCTATCATCACAGCAAACTGAAATTACAATGTTGTGCTTCAGTATCTTCACTTTAGCATAGCTTTCATCTTGATCAGGGTCACACTATATTATTGTTACTTCATCAGTTTCACTTGGAATTGTGATGCTTTTGCTCACATCCATCGCTTTTCGCTTTAGATCCTTCGCATGATCTACTACACTCCCTAGTAATGCAGCCTTGTCCATCTGCATCCGCAACAAAACTTAATTAATTTGATTCTGCTTTTGTAGTATTCATTCCGGCATAATTCAAAGTTGAACTTATATTACTCTTACACTTCTAGTTGAATTGATTTTGAAAGCATAATCAATTATAGAATTTATGCAGTCTAGAAAACAAAAACATGTATAGCTTCTCTAGTTTTCTATCTATCAAGGTTGATGAAGTAGAATTCAAATGCTTTAAGTTCTATCATGGAACCTATTAAAGCTATTAATAGCATAAACTAATGATACCTTGCATATCATGTCATTTTCCTAAGGTAGGTAATTTCTATTTTCTTGCTAGAATTCAAGGAGTGAAAAAGAAAATCTAAACTTTGAATAGCATAACTGATAGAAGTAAAACTAAACAATATGTTTTACCAAAAAGGAGAGAAGTAACTAACTATGTCTATGACAATATTGGAATATGAATTTTGAAAAACAATATTACCTTATCAGTCTTAGGAATCAGTTTTCTAAGAGTTGCAAGCTATGCATTGATCTGTTCCTTCTTCTTTTCTCTGCTTGGCTATGGCTCTTAGAAGCACTTGCAGCTCTATCTTCTGGAAACCCTTCAAAGGCTAAAGGCCATGGATATTGGAATTGAAGAGAGGCAAATGCTGAGTCATAGGCATGAGGCACTATCTGTGTTGGTATTGAAAAGGGAGAATTATTGTTACTGTTTTGTTTAGTGCAGAGTAATGGATAATTTATTATGTGAAATATTCAATTTTATTAAGTTAGAAATTATTTAATTTATATACTTAAAATTATTTTAAGTTTTTTAATAATTTTATTTAATATTTAATTAAACCGGTTGAACCCCGATTGAATTCCAATCGAACCAATAAATTATTGAACCAGTAACCTCACCGATTTATTGACTGGTCCGGTTCTCGCAACCTTGAAATTTACAAAGAAATTGTAAGACTCGTCGGCGCGTATATGTAGGCCCCTCTCTAGTCCTGGATAATGGATGGGTATTTGGAGTGTCCAATAATTTTTTCAAAAAAAGGGAAAAAAATTGGAAATGAATACAAGCTCTTCACAATTTAATTTTGAAATTTTATGAAACAAAATTGAGTCTAGTAAGGATTAACCCTATTTTATCACCAAAAAAAAAAACCTATTTTGATACACCTGTTAGGTGATCCTGCTAACGTTTTGTCAATGCGTCTATACATGAGAGATATTGACCATATACAAAGACTTTTCTCCGTGGAAATTCATTTGAAGGCACAATTTTGGATGCAAAATAAAGGCTAGCTGGTTTGATAAATCTATCCCATTTTTGCACAAACATGACCTATACAAATTTCATTCAAAATTCATACCGCTCCAAATCTAACTCGAATATGGGGCAACCATGACCATGAATAATTTATTGGTTGTAACTTGTAAGAGGCAAGAATTTAATGTTGTCTGCTTTGAAGGGTATGATACCCATACTTTGGTGAAACAGCAGCCAGAATAACAAAACCACTTAGCATGGCTAGAAACAATCCTAAACTATTAACCAACATGGACTCAGTACTGTGTTTGGATACATTATTTCTCTTTGTTTGTATGAATGCTAATTTCTCCAGAAGCCCTGTTTCCGCTGTTGCTACTGCCAACGCATAAGTGTAGAGGCCCAAGAATACATGCCAAGGTAAAATCTTTATTCTCGCAATTTTTGCCTCTCTTCTGTGCCAAAAGTTCAAGAAGCCTAACAACCACTGAATTAGAAACAAATATGAGACATTAGAAATTAAAGTGCACCACGGCTTTGACGCCAGTGAAAAATATATAAGCCCCATAAACTGCATTTCTGGGTTTGAGTCTTTTCATTCATGGACGAACCAAAAATTAAACAGAAGCGCCAAAATAAAAAATTTGTATAATTAAATATAATATCATATATTTGATAATAATTATGTTATGTGTATACAAAAATCAGTCATTAATATAAAATACTTATTAAAATATAAAATATATATTAAAAATAAATATAAAATAATATAAGTATTTATATATAAATACATAATAATTGATTTAATGATTAACTTTTTATGTACATATAATATTTTTTATTTAATAATATATGTAACTAATTTAAATTAGTCAAGTAATTAGTGTACTTTTCAATTATGATTAGTGTTTTTTTAATTAAAAAAATTATTAATAAGTGACCTGTCAAATAAGGAAATTATCTTGGTCTTAGATTCAATAAAATATAAAGAATATCTATTTTGGTTTTCGTTGTTAATTAGTTTGTTTTATTGAGTGTTATGTGTGATAAATAACTTCTACTTTTTATGCTTTATTATCATAAAGAAAAAAAATTGTCCTAATAATTTTGTTATATGTATTTAAAATAGATTTGTGAATATTAATATCATGGGAAAAATAAAAATATTATATATATATATATATATATTAAAACATCCAAATAGATATTAATGTTAGATATTAATGTCTTTTTTATATAATAATATGTGGTGCAAATATTAAGGGAAAAAAAGTAAAAAAAGAGAAGAAACCAAAAACAATTTTAAAGTGGATACGGGGACTTGGCCAAAAATTTTAAACTAAAGAAGTAAAAAAAAATATACGGTCATGTAACATGGCTCAAATAGCCGCCACAACTTTTTAGGATAAGAATTTTGGTTCTAAAATCTGAATCAAATTAATCCGTTCAATTAGATTAATAAGAAATCAGTTATTTTATTGGTTGGTTGATTTTAAAAATGATATAGTAAAAAATCAATTAAAAAATCAATTAAATCAGTGGTTAACTGATGAATTATAAAAAAATGGTCGAATTTTTTGAAGATTTTTTCAGTTCGGTGGCTATCTCAAAAACGGTTCCGTTTAAGTTTATAAAAAAAAAAGACCATGCCCTACCCCAATACTCGTATTTGCCATCCCAAATCAAACCCCTCTCTTTCTTTCTGAAAATTGGAGAATCATATTCCCCCAAATAGTCGAATCTTTCTTCTCCGAACTTCGAATGCAACCCGCAGCCACTATCCCACTTCAAAGTCATCACCACTCTTCTCCTCCGGGAATAGACAGTGGGTGTGGCGTCGCATATGGAAGGCTAAAAGCTCTGTTTGGCGAAAGTTCGAACACAGCCCGCAGCCACCATCACTCTTCCCATCGTTCCTCTTTTTGTCACCGCTGTCATAGGAAGGTCTCCTACTCTCCTCTCCTTTCAACGTTTTCGGTTATCGTCTTTTCTGTTCGAGCTCTCTCTCTCTGTTTTTGTCGATAGTTTCCACTCCTCCGTCGCCGTCACTTTCCTTCTTTCCTTGCCACTGGTAAGCAATGTTGCTTGGAATTATTTTTGTTTGTTTTGTAATTTGTACTGTTGTTAATAATATTGAATTGCTAATTTTGATATTTTATTAATACTTTTGTTAATTTGCACTGATTTTGTTAATACTGGATTTACTGATTTTGCTAATTTGCACTGGCTTTATTAACTGTCAGTTGCGGAATGATTCTGTCGAATATTTTTTACTAAGTTAATTTTGGTCATAGTTTTTACACTTTATAACTCCGCCTATGTTATACTTGCAGTACATAGCCGGCCCCAAGCCTGGATAAAAGAGGAAGGTTGTGTTAGGTCTTTGATAGCCATCATAAAAATTTAGTCGAATCTTCATGACATGGATCAAAGACGTTATTGCGCTAAAGCTAGGTTGTTGCTCGGAAGCAACGCGCTGTATAGCTCGCGTACATTGTCAAATGAGCAAGAGCCGCTGCATCGGCGTCTGGGTGTAGTGTTAAATGAGCAAGGGTTTTCGCATTTTCGTGAACGGACGAAGGTAAATAAGCTAGTTCATAAAGAAAAAAGTTAAAGGTTGAGGCGACAGAAGGTTGAGATTTGGGACATAGAACATAGGCACTCTAACACAAAAATCCATGGAGGTGGTGGATACCATGACAAGGAGAAAGATTAACATCATGTGCCCACAAGAAACAAAATGGGTTGGTGCGAAGGCTAGGTTGTTGGATACTTCCGGATTCAAACTTTGGTATACGGGAAAGGTGAAGAATAGAAATAGGGTAGGTATTATCGTGGATAAGCAGTGGAAGAATGATGTAGTGGATGTCAAAAGGGTGGGAGATCAAATCATCTCTATCAAACTTGTGGTGGAAGGAGGTACTTTTCATGTGATTAGCGCCTATGCACCGCAAGTGAGTTCGGAAGAACAACACAAGATCAGATTTTGGGAGGATCTCGAGAGTTTGGTCCAAGACATAGCTTTGGGAGATAATATTTTCTTAGTAGGGGATTTAAATGGCCATATTGGAAGAGAAGTGACTGGGTATGGAAGTATTCACGGAGGCCATAGTTTTTGGATGGTAAATACCGAGGGTAAAACTATTTTGGACTTTTCCTCAACCTTTGATCTCCTCATCGCAAATACATGTTTTAAAAAAAAGAGACAAACATGTTATAACCTATAAGAGTGGCATGACAAGCTCTCAAATCGACTTATTCTTGTTGAGGTGAGTCGACCAGAAATTTCGCGTTAATTGTAAAATTATTTCGGGAGAGAGTTTAACAACACAATATAGGATTCTTGTCATGAATTTTTGCGATGAGCAAAAGTTGAGAAAAAGACATCATACGAAGAACCCAAGAACAAGGTGGTGGCGAATGAAATATGAGGAACAAATAAGCTACCTAAGACGGGTAGAAGAAGAGGCAAAGTGGGATAAAAACAGAAGCGCGGAGGAGTTGTAGAAAGAGATGGCAGAAGTTATTAGAAAAATAACAAAAGAAAGTTTTGGTGAATCTAGAGGGATAGGACCACGAGACAAGGAGTCCCGGTGGTAGAATGCGAGTGTACAAGAAAAGATAAAGGCAAAAAGGGTGTGCTTTAAAGAGTGGTCTTTGTACAGCAATGCAGATAATTAGAAAAAATATAAGGCGGCTAAGAAAAAACCAAAAGTGGCTGTAAGTAAAGCAAGAACAAGAGCATATAAGGGTCTTTACCAGTTCTTAGGCACGAAAGAAGGAGAAAAATGTATATATAGAATCACAAAGAGTCGTGAAAGAAGAACGAGAGACTTGGATCAAGTTAAGTACATAAAGGATAAAGACGGGGAGGTGTTGGCTCAAGAGGAGAAGATCAATGAAAGGTAGAAGAGCTACTTCTACGAGTTATTAAATGAAGGATAGAATACTTTTCTGAGCTTTGGTCGGTTATGCACAAGGGAAGAAGATCAAAACTTTGACTACTATTGAAGGATTCAAGACTTCGAAGTAAAAGAGGCTCTAAAGCGGATGAAAAATGGCAGGGCAGTAGGACCCGATAATATTTCGATTGAAGTTTGGAAGGGCCTTGGAGAGAAAGGCGTCAGTTGGTTAACCAAATTTTCTAATGAGATTTTAAGGTCTAAGATGTCAGATGAGTGGAGAAATAGCACCTTGGTACCTATCTACAAGAATAAAGGGGATATACAAAGTTGCAAAAATTATAGAGGGATCAAGCTCATGAGTCATACCATGAAATTATGGAAAAAGGTGATAGAATGGAGGTTGAGACAAGAGACACAAGTAACAGAGAACCAATTTGATTTTATGACAGGCAGATCCACCACTGAAGCGATATACCTGTTAAGAAGGATGATAGAGAGGTATCGTAGTAATAAAAAGGATCTATATATGGTGTTTATTGATTTGGAAAAAGCATACGCTAGGGTGTCAAGGGAGGTCTTATGAAAGGTTTTAGAAAATAAGAGAGTAAGGATCGCATATATTCGTTCAATTAAAGACATGTATGATAGAGTTCCAACTAGTGTGAAGACTCAAGGTGGTGTGACAACGAAATTTTCTATTGGTAAAGGATTACACCAGGGATCATCCTTAAGTTCATACCTTTTCACATTAGACTTGGAAATACTCACAGAGCATATCCAAGAGCCTATACCATGGTGCACGGTTTTTGCCAATGATATCTTCCATATGGGAGAGTCAAAGGAAGACCTAAATAAGAAGTTGGAGTTATGGAGAGAAGCTCTAGAAGTGTATGGTCTGCACATAAGTCGTAGCAAAACGAAATATATGAAATGTAAGTTCAGCCTGTGAAGGAAAAATCCTAATATAGAGGTGAAGATTGGAGATAATATCCTACGAAAAGTTAAGTTTTTTAAGTATTTTGAGTACATCATACATGATAATGGAGAGATTGAATATGATGTAAATCATAGGATCCAAGCAGATTGGTCAAAACAGTGGAGTGCGTGTAGTTTTATATGTGACAAAAAAGTACCTTCAAAACTTAAAGGTAAATTCTATCGCACTGCTATCAGACCAGCTATGCTTTATAATACAGAGTGTTGGACGGCCAAAGGGGAGCACGAACATAAGTTAAGTGTGGCAGAGATGAAGATGTTGAGATGGATGAGTGGTCATACGTGATTAGATAGAATAAGGAATGAAGATATAAGAGAGAGGGTTGGAGTAGCATCTATTGTGGAAAAGATGGTAGAATTACGTCTCAAGTGGTTCAGAAATGTGAGAAAAAGACCGATAAAACACCCAGTCAGAAGGGTGGATGAGATGAAATATGGACAAGGGGTGAAAGGTAGAGGAAGACCTAAGAAGACCATCCATGAGGTGGTCAAATGAGATCTACATGTAAACGGTCTCTCTATAGACATGATACATGATATAGCTCAATAGTACCATTTGATTCATGTAGCCGACCCCACCTAGTGGGATAAGATTTTTTGTTGTTGTTTGTTGTTTGTTGTTTTTACACTTCATGCTCTCATGTTCTTGCTTTTTTTTTTGTGTTAATGTTGAAAATGCAATTCTCACAGTGGATAGAGCAAGCTTCTGAACACAACAAAGAAGCAGTTATTAAAGCATTGTTAGGTGCAAAAGAAGCTATGCTTAGGATTAGATATCATATGCGCCTAATGGGTGAGGCTGCAGATGTTCCTATAAGTTCCTTTCATTAATTTGGCACTTATTATTATGCTTCTTCTGTTTGAATGATGTTGATTATAAATTGTATCTGCTGGTAGTAACTACTCTTTTTTTGCAATTCATGCAGATTGAACTAGAATCACAAACAAAACTTTTAGATGCTACACTGAATTTGGAAGGAGTGTTGTTGGTTGGAGTTCCAGAAGCAAGAGGATTGGATGCTATCTTCGCTATTACTTTGGGAGATTCAAGCAGCAATGTGACAAAAACATAGAGCTCACTTAATGTTCTTGCCCTTCTGGTTAAATTTTTAATATTATCATGTTAGAAATTATTGAATTTAAATATTTGAAATTATATATTAAATTTTTAATAACTTTATCTAATATTTAATTAAATCGGTTATACCTATTAAATCTCGGTCGGACCATTGAATCAATAAACTAGTCATCTTACTGATTTATTTATTGATTCGATTCTTACAACTTTGATAAAAAAAATTAATATTTAAAAATTAGAATGTATTTCAAATAGGAATTGTTCAACATTTACAATATTTTTTATTTTTAAAATTACATTGTATACTTTATTTAATATTTAAGAATTTGACATTTATTACTTTTATTATATGATACAGTTGAAATATATTAAAAACATTTTATCTTAAGTATTTTAGAATTAACGTAATTCACCCTCCTTTGACTAAGGAGCATAAATTTATCTTAGTGGTAGTCGACTACTTTATAAAATACATGGAAACTGTGTTCATAAAAGAAATTACCCAAGCCAAGATAATTAACTTCATTGAGAAATCAATCACTCATAGATTTGGCATTTTTCAGACTTTAACTACAGACCAAAGGACCATGTTTACAGGTCGATAAATAAAGAGGTTTGTTGAATCACGAGGTATTAGAATAATACATTCGACTCTGTATTATGCACAAGCTAATGGTCAAGTCAAGGCTGTTAATAAGTCTCTAATAAATTTGATTAAAAAAATATCGGAAGACTACCTCAAAACTAGCATAATACCTTGAGCCAGGTGTTATAGGCTTATAGATGCTCACCTAAGGAAGCTACATAATCGACACCTTATGAGCTTGTATATAGCCACAAGGCTGTCTTGCCACTTGAAATAAATTTGTATACTATTAGAGTGACTAAATAAAATGATTTTTCTGTTGAACAGTACATGTTAAGTATGATAGATGAACCAAATGAATTAGATCAAACTTGACTGATGGCTTTAGATAGAATAATTTGACAGAAAGAATTTATAGCTAAGTCACACAACAAAAAAATAAAGAAGAAGCAATTTGCAGTTGGTGACTGGGGTTTAAAATTAGTCCTTCTTACATAACAAGTTAAAAAAAATGGTCAACATTATGTGAAGGACTTTTTAAAGTCGAAAAGATATTTGATGGTAAGCATATGAGTTAAGAGATATAAGATATAATCGAAAGATTGGACATATAAATGGAAAATATCTCAAAACATATAATTATCATTAAAAATGAGAGTTCATAATAAAACGTCGACCATATACAAAGAGTCAACCATAATACAAACAATTAAGATTCAAATAAAATCCTAAATTTAAGCTTCAAGTCCTATTATTTTCGACCCAAGGTGGTAGCGGCTTCAGAAACCTCATCTTTAACCCTGTTGGCTTGAGTGATGGCTTCTACTAAAGCAGGTCAACTCAAGACTTTAGAGGAATGTACCTTTTTAATTTTTTCAAGCCAGGGAGTGTCAAGTTAGCTGTTGCAATTTTTTCTTTACTAGCCTTCAACTCAGCTAATTCCTTTTCAAGAGTCTCAATTCTCAATACTAGGGTTTGCTCTTTAGCTCGACCCTCTGATAAGACTTCTTCGATTTAAGACTTAGACATTTTACATTTCTTTAGTTGGGCATCATGGTTAGCCAATGCCTCAATCGACTTTCTCAACTTTTCCTCGACTATTTCAGACTTGGAAGTATAATTGTAAATGTCTTCAATAAAGACACCTAGAACTGTATGGATCCTAGTTGGAATCTTTTGGTCCAAAAAACCAAGAGCTTCGAAGAGTCGAACCTTCAGGTCAGTGTTGTTGTTGATCTCCTCTAAAGGATGGTTGAGGCAGTCGAGAATTATGTTCACCATCTCGACAACCAGAGGATCAAGACCTGGTGGCATTTGAGGCTCAAGAGAAGTAACCTCCTCTTCACGGAATGAAACAATTGGTTCTAACTCTTGAACAGAAAGAACAACCTCTGGTTCTGAACCAGAAGAAGAGAAAACTCTTGTTTCTTCTAAAGAGTATACTTATCGAGCTTCTAACAGAATGTTTGCAAGATCAAAGTCAAAATCTCAAAATCTAAATCCCCAGCCTCTGGTGCAAGAACATGGAATGGGAGCTCTAAATTTTGTTTGACAGCCCTCTAATCTATGTCCAGAGTAAGTGTAGAAGTGGCTGCAACAGTTGTCAAAATAGGACCTGATTTTCGATGTGTTTCCGCATAACTTGGCAAAGGCATATAGCTCGCCTGCAAAAGATAAGTATATGAATATGAACAAACAAAATGAAATATGGAAATGGTGAGAAAATTTTCCATTGGAGAATCAGTCGAGGCTTGAGAGGCAACAGTCGACGTATTAGGCTGTACTAGACTTAAAACGGAAATGGGTGGTATAGCCAGCGGTCGAGGAACTATGGGAGAAGTAGGTTGAGTCACTTCAGTCTCGATACCGGATGGGTCAACCTCTAGTTCAGAGCGACTTTCTGCTTTGACCCAAGATTTGGAGCTTTGTTTTGACTGTTTTGACTGAATAGAAAAGAGTTATTAAGTATTTATGCAAAACAAACTTCGAACATAAGCTTTAAGGTGTTACAAAAATACCTTAAAAGAAATGGTGGGATTTGTTTTTTGAACTTTCTTGGGGTTAGCTCCAAGAAGGATGCGATAGCACTACGCTTTTTTGAGCAAAGTGTGGCCTCACTTGACCGTCATCTGCCCCGACCCTGTTTGGATTTGGTCTTCTTTGGAGCAGCATCCTCTTCTGACTCCCAATTCTCCTTGACTGGTTTGGGCTCAGCAGCTATAACAGTCATCTCTATAGGTCAAGCAGCTGAAAAATATAGAGAATAAAAGATAAGTAAAGACTCGAAGGATAAAGTTTTAAGAAAATATGGTACTTGGAGAGTATCCAGCGATCCTCGTTTGACCATGAATCTTATTCCGAAAGCCCTGGTAATAAACGGCACTAGTTGTGTTGATGCTAGAGTTTAAGGATCTTTCTTTTGGAGTAGGTAATTCACTTCTAAGGCTCCTTTAAGAGGATTAGCCTAAGTCTTGAAGTAACGGTCGAGACATCTATGAAAATATGTTTACTTCTTTTCACATACCTCTAAGGCCTCGTTGAAAACATACTTTATCTTCCTGAAATGTCATTTTACTTTATAATATTTTTCAATTTAAGGATTTCTTTAACATGCTCACCTTTAGTTTTCTTCGATGTTGCGACAATCTATGCAGTAGGGAAAACTAAACTAGAGAGTGCTTGTCTAGATGCTGTGCAATGAGAATCATAAAAGGTCGACCACCACTTGTGGAATGCAGGTGTCGAGATAAAGCAAAACTTGATGTCATATTGAGAAGTCACCCTTTGGTGATTGAGGTCCAAAATTTGATCAAACTTTTCCAAACTCGACACCTCATAATGGATCATTTTTTGCTCCAAGGTCGAGAGATAGAGGAGAAGGCAACGATTGTGCAAGACCAAACTTCCTCGACACATATTGGGGGAATAGGTGACCAATTTCTCTTTTAGAGCCACAGTCAACTCATGAGGGAGACCCACAGGAAGAATTTGGGGAGTTAATGTTTTCGACCATATTTCATCGACAGTCTCTTGATTTTCAGTTTTACAACTAGTTAAAGAATGGAGATACCCAACAGCGCTTTTTTTTTTTACAGGTAAATGAATTTGGGTAGTAATAAGAGTCATCATTAGTCTTGACGTGAGAAGGAGAGTGATGAAGTAACAAAAAGCATCGATAGATGACATGCTTTTTGGTTTTGACCAAGAAATGAAAGAAAGTCGGATACCGTCAAGCTAAGCTTTTGGAACTTCAGCAGAGGAAGCAGTGAATCGAGGTTCGAGTTTAACCTTCAACCATAGGTTTACAACCCAAGTAGGACCAAAGGGGTTGATCGAAGATTCGCCTTGTCGAATCTCACTAACTACTAAAGAAAGTGTTTCATACAATTGAGCCAGAATTAAAGAAGAGAGGTTAACATATTTTTTACAGTGAAACATGATAGCTACTGACAAATAATTGCTTTTCTGAATCTAAATCGATTTTGGACAAAAAATAAAAGTATTTAGCCATAAGAGTAAGAAAGTTATGTGCTCACTGTTAGTCACAGGATTAACCTTAGAACGCATGTAGTTTTGAATAAAATCCGACACAGAGGTCAAGACGAAGTTGATGTTGAAGACATCATTAGGGTATGCAGTGGCCCAACATGCATCTTCCCCCTTAGGAGCATTGCCAGTCAAAGCAAAATTTTCCATCAAGGTCGGACCCATCATTCCATAAGAAAAATGGAAGTTATTTGTAGTTGGGCACCAAAAGTCCAAACTAGCTCCTAAGAGAGGTGCAGTATAGGACAAGTCAAAAGCGGCTAATTTAAGATCAGAAGCAATGCCTAAAGACTTCTATATAGACTTGTAAGTCGAAGATAGCCTCGACATTCAAATCAAGAATAAAGAGTTGGATTTCTTAAGGGGTACTGTTCTAAAAACTCGACTAGCGAAGTAGGTAGCCTTAACATTTTGGCAAAAAATCAATAGAAGATGTTCACGGGGAGATGGAAAGAAAGAAGATATAGACATTTGTGAACTTGAATGGAAGCAATACCTAGCTCTCCAGAGTTCGATAGTCTCAACGTCAGGATTGGGAGGCCGTAGAGTACCATCATCATTATAGAACTATGGCACATCGACAACCAGAGGAGGAGATTCTATAACCTGAACATCCTCGTCATCCTCTTCTTGCGAAGGAGAAATGTGAGCAGCAAAAGCTCCGCCAGGAGCAGAAGCGGCAGTTGCAGCGGCAGTAGCGGAAGTAGGAAGAGAATATGATGTGGTGGCTCCGATGGTTGAGGTAGTGATAGAACAGTGGTAAAGGTTGTGACAGCAATGGTAGTAGAAGAAGAAGCGACAGTAATAACGAAAGTACTGCTAGAATAAGAACCAGATTAAGAATTCATGAAAAAGACAAAGGGATTTCAAAGAAAAGGATAAGGATTTTCGCAAGAATGAAGAATGATGAGAATGGTGGAATTGAACGAATAAGTAAACCCTGAAAATGTGAAAAGGTTTAAAAAGAAGAGGTCCATTAAAGCCCATTGGGAACGTTATATATTCCCAGAAAAAAATGCGTGAACTATTTCATTTCTGCATAACTGTCTTTTCAAAATTTTGAAATTTGAAAAAAATGGCACGTGCAAGGCATGTAATCAAGTGAAACTTCTCATTTTATTTTCTGAAAAGACAAATTTCAAGGAGCAATATGTTAGCACAAAAATTCGACATTACAAATAACTCGACCATGATCGTTTGACCTAAAGGTGAGTTGATAATATGTAAGTCGAAGTATCATAGCACGTGGTTTGTTCTATGAGAATGTAGGTCAAAATATCATATCACATGGGTTGTTGAATAAAAGCATTAGCACAAGGGTTCGACTTATCATAGAAAGTGAAAAGAAAATAATTAAGGAGTGGTGACTTCTAAAAATCGAAATGAAATAATCACACGAAACTTTATCCAAAAGCACTTTATGGAACGTGGGGCTTGAAGATCAAGGTAAAAGAAGACGTGAGACGTCAAACTTGAGAGTCAAGATTCTTTATGGTCAAGATAGTGTCATGACCTGATAAATAGGAAGAAACTAGATCCTAGAAAGAGAAAGATACTCTGCAAATCTATCCTTGTGGTCTATAAATAAAAGAAATACAGAAGTAAAAAGAGAACTTCAATCTGAACACCTCACCATCATATAAAACTCTACAAAATCCAAAATCACACTAATACCAAGGAAATCCATAGAGTGCAAGTGCCTATGAGTGTTTGGAGTCAATTTTCTTTTATTCATATTATTTTTACCTTTTATTTCATTTTATTGTTTTTTATTTCTTTTCGGATATTTTTATTTATTTTGTTAATTTATTTTAAGCTTCAATTTACTTGTTATTTACAATTCTTATTTATTTCATATCTTTTCCATCTTGTTATTTTTGTCTTTGCGTTGTTTATTTTATTTTATTTTTTCTCTTTCAATCATTTTATTTTCAAGTTTTTACTTTGCTTTATCTTTTTCCTTGGCTTACAATTTATCACAAATGTTTCGACATATATAAATTCAATACTTACGCTAAATAATTTTTAGGTCGAACTTACTCTTTTTCAGAAAAATTGTATCTGCTCCCCAAATTGAAATTTTGATATAAGCTTGATTCGACACCCTGTCGAGGTTACAAAAAATCAAGTAAAACATCTACATAGTCTTTTTAAATCTCTGCAACACTTTCCTTTTCCAATGAATGATTAGCAATTTTAAGTAATGGAATCCAATGTTGAATTTGAATTTGTAATTAATGAGGAACATCTACTTGTTGGTTTGTATCTCTTTACCCTTTTTACTCTTGTTTTATGTTAATGGACTCTTTATTTTGAAGTCTTCGTTGAATCAAATGAATTTGGAATTTATATTCAATTGTACAACTGTTATGTTTCTTGTAATTTAGTGGATTTGCGACTTTATTCTTGAGCAGTGAATTTTGAGTAACTCTTGAGTCCTCTTGACATTGAGTTGAGTCCTCTTGATAATTCAAGTTGAATTGAGTTGAGCCAATTAATACAACTTTAAAAGTCTTCAACTAACTTTTCTCTTCCTAGTTGATTGATAAGTTAGGACCTTATTAATTAAAACATAACTCCAACTAGTCACCAAAAAAAACATAACTCCAACTCACTTTCTATAATCTAATTAGTTAACTTATTAGGACCTTATTAGTTAAGAAGAATATTAGACAACTATCAAAATTTATTATTTTTGGTCATCAATTAATTTTAAAAATAATAAATTCTGATGATGTTAGTATTTTTCATTAACTAGTATAATTCCAACTAAGCATCCACTTCTTAGATGATTAACATGTTGGTTGGGTGTCTATTAGTTGATTTAATAACTCTAATTGATTCTCCTCTTTTGGTATCTATCATTCACAAAGAGAGGAGAATTTGACACGCACTAACTCGGACACCCCATCCGATCTTCTGATCTCCCTCTCTCTCAAACGAAAATAGATTTTTTCTAGTTTTTTTAACACTTAATACAATACAGTATAATCTTTCATTTTTAATTTTATAAGTGAGATAAAAAATAAATAAACAAAAATAATAAATTATTAGATTAAACATTAGATACTATTTAATTATTCAACTTTTTTTTACGAGAGGATCCCTCTCCCTCAAACTGAGTTTTACGGATCCATTCCCAACAAAAGTACAATAAAAAAATATATTTTATTATTTTAATTATTTTAAAATAAAATAAACTACTAAAATGATATTGAAAAGATACTAACAACAAATAAATTGTTGAAAGATTTAAAAATATGATAAAAAAAACTAAATATTAAATATATGTTCTAAAAAATGACTTTAGAAATTAGATTTTGATGTAAATTTTTACGATTATTATTTAAAATATATATATTTCTATCCTTAAAATTTGGTCATTTTTGTCAAGTAATTTTAAAAAAAAAAATTATTGTGAACAACTATATTTTTTTGAAAAAAATCTAGAGATAAAATTTTGTTCTAAATTTTTTCGTACACTTAAATATTTATTCAAATGTTGCCATAAAAATTTTAGATCTAATAGATAAATCGTTTGCTAAATATGAAAGTCTTTTTGATGCTTACAAAAATTATAATATTTATTGAATCTTTTTGTTGTATTTTCAAATTATTTTCAAAGACTTTTTTTGTAGCAACTGAAATTTTCGGATACCAAATTGATAGTTAACCCTTTTAAATAATAATAAAATAAAAATAAAATATTGTCAAAAACCAAATAACGTCTTACCTTTTCAAAATCATAACAATATTTTAAGAATAGACAATTCTTTGGGGTTTCATTGTTTTGTACTAACATTAGTGTACAAAGTACAAACAAATTATTAGTTAGACAAAGGGAATATAATATAGATTCAATAGTTTTTAGTATTTATTTTTTATAACATATTAACCCAAATTATAATGTAAACTTAATTTTAATCCCGCACCTTTTTTTAATAAACTTACGTAAATTCTATCATAAATGCATATTGATATTAAATATTGCTTTTGATTTTCACTTCAGAATAAAGATATATTCTTCCTGCATCTAAGAATACTAAATATATATAGATATTTTACTTTCGAAGGGGTATATATCCTTCTCTTCTTTTTTGCCATAGGGCACATATCCTTTTTTCCCTGGGTATTTTTTAATTTAATAACCTAAAAACTAATTTGTCCCGAATTGTTCTATTTAAAAGTTTACCCCTCTATTCTAACACGAATAAGAACAATTTTAGTGAAATTGCCAACCTCCAAGACACAAGAATATAGACCAAAACCACAATCAATGAAGCAAAAGCCCATTGGGCTTCTCTCCATATAATATAGAGACCATGGGATCCTCTTGGAGCAACACCTGGGGAATGCAATCATTTTTCCTATATATAATTATTGGTCGCATGACAAAAGATGGCCCACACATTTCCCAAGCTAGAGTCTTATCTAGTTTAGGAAGCAATTATTTTTGTTAGCCAGTTAATAAATTTGACTGAAGGTTGCTTGCACGTTGCACTTGATAAAAAGTTGAACTATAGTAAGAAATACAATTTCATGATAATTAAGGGGGAAAAAATAAAGAACCAAGACGAAATAGCTAAAGAAAACAATCACCATGTGAAAGTGTATTAGTACCTGAATTCCAAAGAGGGAAATGCAAATCAAACCCATCCATGAATGAAGACTATAGAAATTGGCTACAATCCCATCCTTCCCCTGAAATTTAGTCCAAATTCCAAATATTCCAGAAGCTAGTGCCACACTTTGAAGCCCTAAATGCACTGATTTTTTTAATCCCATAGAACCAGGCAACCACCTGTGCACCAAAATTGCTGCAAAAACTATATACTAATTAACAAAATAAATAAATTAAATTAAATTTTACATCATGATTTCTTTCAAACAATTCTAAAGCTAATTAAACCCAAGTTACCTTCTCCACTTAAGAGAATAAACCCAATGACCATCAGCAAAGGATGAAGAACCTGCAATCATTAGAGCATTTAAGAAAAAAAGTAAGTTTTTGGAATGGAAAGTTGTAAAAAAGGGAAGCAGAAAGTAAAGAGAAAAGAGAGTAGTAGTGAGTGTGTGCACTGCATACAGCATAGATGAAGTCTTGTTGGGAAAAAGAAGAAGGGAGAAAGGTGGATTTGAAGGTCAGGACCCAGAAAAGAACAAGGAGTCCAACTGCAAATCCTGAAAGTCTTGCAGCAAACAAGACAAGTGCGGGACAGAGTAGTGAAGCCATTATTAAGACTTGGGAGGAGTGAGTGCTAGTGAGCAGCAGTAGGACTTAGGACTACCGACAAGCAACAACGCTTTTATTTTGCTCTTCTCTAGATCCACCTATGAGTATAATTACGAGGCAATTTAATTGACGAGTTTGGCAATTTAATTGCACCCCTATGTCCCCTCTACCTTTGGTGTAACTACTGAACCCTTGTTAAGTTGAATATCCAATGTCACCATTTTGGACATATTCTAACATTACTGCTTGAACTTATTTAATTTTTTAAGTTAAGATTAAGTTAGTCTAGTCTAATCTTTAATATTTTACAAGAAAACTAAGAATATAAAAAAATTTTAGTAAAAAAAATATTTCATTATTCAAGTATTTGTTATAAATAATTCATATATTTAAATTTTAATTTTCACTTCTATTTATAACTTTATCTTATCATATTTTTTAAATACTTTTAAATTATTCTATATTACTCTTCATAATTTTTTATATATATTCACATTTTTTAAGAATATTCTATAACTTTTTACAATCTTCTAGAACATTTTGGAGTATTTCCAAACTTTTTAAAACATTCAAGAACGTTCCGAAATTATCTAGAATATTCTTAAATACTTCAAAAAATTATACAAACACCATTAAATCCAACTTTCTAAAATTTATGGTGACACCAAATTCCATTTGCCAACTTGAGTGAAAGTTATTTCATTTTTTCGTATTTTTTTATTTGTATTTAAATTAGGTTTAGATTAAATTGTTTCGTTTATTCATTTATTTATTTTTAGAGTGCAAGTGTGCACCTTCAAATTGATTCCAATAAATTTGTATCACACAAATTAGTTTTTTTTTTTTAGACAAATTGATTCTTGCTTATTAGAATATTAGATAAGTAAATACCTGATGAGATAAATGAGCAACTTAGTTATTTTTCATTTAATATTATAAAAATATGTTATTTTTAAGAAAAATTAAAGACTAATTTGTCACTTTTTTATTATTGGAGATTAATTTTTTTAAAATTATGAAAGATTAATAATTAAGAATAAATTACTAAAACCGTCTTTAATTTTTTTTTAAAATACTGATAACAATATCTTTTACTTTTGTTAACAACAAAAATATTCAATGTTTTAAAACGCGACAATAATACTTAACTTTTCTCAAAAAGTGTTATAAAAATCAGATTTTAATATAGCTTTTTGTAAGTACAATTACAAAAAGTGATATTTTTAAATTTGATAATTTTATACTAAATAGTTTTTTTTGTAATTTTTTGTCATTAATCAAAAATACTTTTAAAAAATAAAAAATATCTTATTTGTTGAGTTTTGAAAGATCTTATCATTTATTGTGATGACAAATATTTGGTTAAGTTGATTGGGGATTAATTCCAATTTATTTTATGATTAATTGTGTAATAAAATTGTACGATTGTTATGTAGTTTAATGCTAATTTAGCTATATCTGAAAAGAATTAACCATCAAGAGTTAGATATGAGGATAATATAAAAGATTACTATCGCCAATAGAAAAAAAATTGTCATGACAATAATGAAGAATCATTTGACAAGTAATAGCTAGTAAGCTATGATTTTGCTATAAGATCAATTCTCAAGGAAAGATAAGGAGAAATTTCATAATATATACTTCACACGTTTGAGTGTCATTCTTCCTCATTTGGACCTCAATTTGGTATATTTATTTTTTGTTTTGAGTCTTCTTAGTAAATTGAAAAAGGCTTATGATTTTGAGAGATTATTTTTTTTTTTAAAATATATGAGTGAAAAGGTATAAGTTAGAAAGAAAAGCTAAAATAGTTTGAGTTTGTCATTTGTTTGGTTTGAAATTTTTAGTTTGTCTTAGCATTTGTTTGAGAAGCTCCAAATTGTAGTTATATTGGCATAGAACCAGTTTGATTCGTTTATCTTTGTTTCAGTCTTAAAATTGGTATTTATAATCTTGGTAATTAATATAGTAAAATTTCACCATTAAAATGCAAATTTTTATTCAAGTAATAGATTATAATTTTTAGAAGATTATCATGAACGGATCTGATATTCTAATAAAATTAACACTCAAAAAATAGATTGTTTCCAATGAAAACAGATAATGGATAGAAAATGAGAAGAAAAAAAAATGAAATCAAATGCTAAGATAGTGAACATGATGTATTACGCCATAAGGTTCGAGGAGTACAACAGAGTCTCCTGATATAAAATAACAAAAAAATATAGAAAAAATTTCAAATAACTCATGAAAGAAGAAAAAAGATGAGAGAAACCTAAACTGATATGCTAATGAATGATTATGAATTATTTTTCATGAAATAAGAAGAGTCCAAATACGAGATATTTGATATATTCTTAATTATAACCAATAGCCTTGATGCATTGAAAAAATAATTTACTGAAAAGGAGTTGATCAGAAAAATTCTAAAACTAACTAGTGGGAGAATAAAGTTACTGTTATACAAGAAAGAAACAATCTTAACAAAATCACTTATGATGAGTTAAAAAGAAAGCTACTAACATATGATCCTATTCATTTAGAGACAAAAAAACAAAAAAAAAACGGTGCTGTTCTAAAGTTAAAGATTGAAGCAAATCTAATGATGAACTTTCCAGTGATTATGAGATCGTATTCTTTGTAAAGAGGATGAAAATGATCTTGAGATATAAAGTAGGAAAAACAAGTTTTTCATAATTCAAAGAGGACAAAAAAAATAACAAATTAAAATGTCACTATTACAATGAACTTAGACACTTTAAATCAAAATGTCTCTTGCTGAAAAGAAAAGAAAAGAAGATTTCAAAAGAAAAAAGAAGAAAGTTCTAATAATCTTCTGAGAAAATTTAAAAAATGACTCATATAAAGACCGAAAAGATTTAGAAAATGACTCATCTAAAGATGATAACAAAGAACAAAGAGCACATATCTATATTATGACTAAGGACGAAAAACCTATTCAAGAGATAAATTATTATGACTACACTACTGAAGAATTATATGCTATTATTGATGATTTATCTCATAACTCTATTAAGATCTTATCTAAATATACTAAGTATGAAAAGAAAAACGAAGCATTGAAATATGATATGTTTTCTTTACAAGCAAAATTATATATGTATAATAATACTTTTATTGTTAATTTAAAAAATAAAAATGATGTTTAAAAATTGAAATTAAGAGGTTGAAAGAGAAATTATTTGCATCTAATCTTGTTGATATTGTTGTTAAAAATAAAAAATTGCATAAAACTGTAAAATCTTTGAACGATAAGTTTGTTTAAGAATGTAATAATTTGGATAAAATCTTATTTATTCAAAGATTTATATCGCAAAAAATTGGTTTAGGATATTAAAAAGGAAGCACTACTATTTTCAAACCCATTCTCATAAAATTTCTATTTCATATAACCAAAGCAGAAAATCATCATATAATTTTACAAAATCAACAAAAAAAAATTGCTATAGATATAATAAACTTGGACACACTCATAAACAATGCTTTATTTCCTTAAAGAAATATAGATAAAGTATATACTAATGGATTATAATGACCGTAAAAAAAATTCACATCAAAGGATCAAATTAATTTGGATACCTAAAGTTTCTTAAGCTTATACAGGTTTACCTAGCATCCAAAAGAAGAAAAGATATTTGCTACGTAAATAGCGGATGCTCGACACATGATAGAGAATATGACGGTAACTTCATTACTTTTAGAAATGATGATAATAGTAAGATAATTGTCATAAAAAAAGTTGGTAAGATTTTTCAACTTTTGTAGACAATGTTCTTTTAGGTAGTGTTTGTTTTCGGAGACAGGACATGAAAACATGGACAACACATTTTTAAAAAGCGTTTGAAAGCAAAGACATGGACACTGAACATATTGTCTCCGGGACAGTTTTTTATACTTTTGTGTCCACTCTTTTATGAAGGACAATGATGGACACGGGATTTGGAAGAGGGATACGGACTGTTTTTATGAATTTTTTTTCTTTTTTGTCCATGGTGCTATTTTTTATTATTCCACTGTTACCCCCTTCTTATTTTTCCTATTTTGCATTGTTTTCAGAAAGTACTTTTTTTACTCCATACTCTTTTTCTATCTCTACGTTCTTTTTCTTTCTCTTTTTTTCTCAGGTACTCTCTCTTTTTTATAAAAATTTTTATTGGACTGGATAATTTCTTTTTTCTTATCATTCTTACTTCAGCATCATTTTAACCTTATATTATATTATTTGATTTGTAATAAAAATAATAACAAAAATAATTAGTCCTTTTTTAAAACTGATTTTGTATTTAAAATTAATTTGGCTTATTAACCTAAATGAAATTTTTTATTAATCAAACTCAGATTTTTTTTGTTAATATTAACCATATGTATTCCTACATATTAATAATAAATTAAAAAAAATAATTATATTTATAAATTTTATTTTAATATAAATACTATTATATAATTTTTTATTAAAATTTTTGACTGCTTCAAATATTTTTTTCAAGTTCCCACTGTCTGTACTCTTACGTACTCTCATTATTTATTAAATTAGTTTATACTAAAAAATTTGGAATCACATGGCTATTTTAGTCATTTTATATAATATTTTAGTCTTGTTCATGTGTATCCAAACATAATACTGGACATTACATTAGTGTCCTATCCATCGTATCCAAACACGATACACAAAACATAATTTTTAATATCTCTGTCCTATTGTCTTTGTCTCAGTGTCCTGTTCTGTCGTGTCTCTATAAACAAACGCTACCTTAGTGAATAGTTTGAAACACAATTTAATTAGTATTAATTAATTATGTGATCTTGGCTATTTAATATCTTTCAATCATTTTGAATGCAAAATTATTGATGAATAAACTAAATCTATTTTATTTATAGTCAAGAGGTGTGATAATGTGTATAATCTCATCCTAGATAATTTGAAAAATAAAAATATAAAATATTTTTTTATTATGAGAAATGAATTTGGCATAAAAAATTATAGTATGCAAGCATATTTCAAATTTTAAAATTGATCAAATAAAATTTAGTTAGAAGTCTTTTTAACATTAAGTTTGCAAAGATATTATTTGTGATGTTTGTCAAACGGGTAAATAAGTAAAATCCTCTTTTAAAATTAAGGAAGATGTCTCAACTAAAAGAATTTTGGAACTTTTACATATTGATCTTTTCGGTCCAACTAAAACTCAAAATTTAGGTGAAAAATTCTATGACTTAGTTATTATAGATACTACACTAGATATGGTTAGATTTTCTTTCTTACTCATAAAAATGCTACTTTTAATATTTTTAAAAAATTCAGCAAAAGAGTTAAAAAAATTATAAAATTATTTCTATTAGAAGTTATCTCAAAAAAAAATTTTTGAAAATCATTTTTTTAAAAGATTTTATGATCAAAATATGATTTCACACAATTTCTCCTTCTAAGAACATCTCAATAAAATAGTATTGTGGACAAGAATAATAAGAGTTTCAAAGAGATGGTTAAAGTTATGTTATATGAGAATAAAATTTCTAAATCTTTATAGGCTAAAATGGTTAACACTGCATGCTATATTTTGAATCAAACTATTATTAAAAAATTTTTGAAAAATACACCTTATGAGCTATGAAAAGGAACTCTTTCTATTTGTCATTATTTTTTTGAATTTAGAACAAAATGTTTTGTTTTAAATCGAGAATAGAGATCTCACCAAAATTATCCTCATGAATTTATTATGGATTTTTATAATAAATATATACTAATTCATACAGATATAAAGATATTCTTTTTAGATCTATTTACTATTAACTCGTACACTTTTGTTGGTAGAAAGAAGGCAACTTGGCAGATTGCTTTAGAGCTTCTCATGGCTAGCTTGGTATCTAGGATCAACGAGCATTGACAAAGACGTTGGATCTCGTTATGTGAAGCTGCCTCTTTAGCGCAAATGGGCCTTGTTTTTAGAATTTGCATGTAGTTTTGTTTCCTGCATATTTTAGTATCTGGATATGTAGTACCTCCTTGTT
This sequence comes from Arachis duranensis, assembly GCF_000817695.3. Taxonomy (NCBI): domain Eukaryota; kingdom Viridiplantae; phylum Streptophyta; class Magnoliopsida; order Fabales; family Fabaceae; genus Arachis; species Arachis duranensis. The sequence continues at coordinate 102,300,132 of NC_029776.3, forward strand.
TTTTTCTACGTTAAACTAATTTTCGGCCAACATAAATAACATCAAAACTTTAAAAAAGATATAAAATTAATTGAAAAAAAAGTGAAATATTAGTATGACAAATTTTATTAATATTAAATTGAGATATTTTAATTATAAATTTTGTTCTCATATATTACAAATTATTTATTATTTAGTATAATTATTTGTTTAAAAACTCATTTAAGTTTTTGTTACTAAATAATTATTATTCTATTCATATTTATAATATAATTCAATTATTATTTAAATAAATTATTTATTTAAATTAATTTTTCAATATGTGTTTTATTAATATTTATTTTAGTCATTTTAAAATTAATTAAAAAGGTATTTTAATTTTTTAAATCAAATTCAAAATTCTAATTTCTATCACAATTAAAAAAAATTTAATAAAAAAAAGCTAATTTAGGATATAAAAGAATATAAAAATTAACAAATATTCTCCACATATAAGTCCATACAAGTTACTTTAACTTAATTTACCTCACGCGCTGATACTTCTTCTTCTTCTTCTTTTTCTTCTTCTTCTTCATCCCTGATACTTCGTTATCGCTGTCACCAATACCATCATTTCCTCCTCTTCCTCCTTCTTTTCTCATTGGAATTTCTTCTCCTTCCTTTTTCTTCTTCTTCAGCCCTGATACTTCGTTATCGCTGTCACCAATACCATCATTTTCTCCGCTTCCTCCTTCTTTTCTCATTGAAATTTCTTCTTCTTTCTTTTTCTCCTTCTCCTCTATCATCTTCGTCCTCCTTCCTTTTCCTCTTTCTTCTCCATCATCTTCATCATTATAATCATCATCGTTATAGTCATCGTCGTCTTCTTCTTATACGTATTGTTGTTATCGTTGTCGTCATTATTGTTATGGTTATTGTAGAATTTTTGCCATATTGATGACGTTGCTTGATCCAAAATTGATTTGGATGTGTTTTTGTTGATAATTCAGTCATTTTTGTGTGTTGTTTTCAAACTGAGTCTATATGTCGCAATCAATATAAAAATTCGGTGTTGGAGTTATGAATCTGAATTATTATTATGATGAATCAATTTCATTCTTGTTTTAGTGTGTTTTAGAAAATTTTTAGTGTATTTTGAAAATCTTTTGATGTATTGTAAAAATTTTTCGGTGTATTTTTATTCTGATATGTTTTGCATAATTCAAAACTCTTCTTCTTTCCCCTCCTCATCTTCTGTTGTTGCTTCTTCTTCTTTTTTACCATCATCATCATCTTTTTTTCTTATTCATATTTTCCTTCTTGTTTTACATTCTCACATTTTTTTGTTTTACTCTCCTAACAAGAATAAAAACAAAAAAATCAAACAAAGAAGAAGAAGAAACACATAATGCTGTAAAATTACATGAAAGATGATAAACCTACATTTATTCAATTACAAGAAAGAAAGAAATTAAAAAAAAAGAAAAAAATGCATTAAAGAAAATATTGTTGTGCATTTGTAGCAAAATTTTGATGTAGGAGTTCTGAATCTGAATTATTATTTTGATGAATATGTTCCATTCTCATTTTGGTGTATTTTACAAATATTTCGGTGTATTTTATAAATTTTTCCGTGTATTTTAAAAATATTTCTATGTATTTAATTTTTATTCTGATAAGTTCTACATAATTCAAAACTTTTCCTCTTCTTTCTCCTCATCATCTTTTGCTGCTTCTTCTTTTTCATTTTCTTATTTCGTTTTCTTATAATTCTTCTTGGGAGAAAAAATCAAACTAAGAAGAAAAAAATACATAATGTTGTAAAATCAATAGAAAGAGGAGGAAGAAAAAATACATAATGTAAAATCAAACTTAGATGGATAGGACCTTTCAGTAAACCGGTTCCAACTTAGGAACACATGTGAAGGTTGGGACTATCTTTTTTATTTTGTGTATGTATATATATACCTTGATGTAGTACTTAGTATTTTGATCTTTGGCATATATCTCCAAAACTCATCTTATGTTTATATATATATATTTATAACATGTATTTATCTGTGATGTTGCTTTAAGTATTAACTTGCGAAAAAATGAATGAATTTTACAAAAAATAGCTTAATAACGCTAATCCAACAAAGGTTTATATTAACACTAGATAATGAAATTCTGAGTTTTGAGCTGATTAGGTCTATACGACAAATAACATCTAAACGTTTTGCATTAGTCATGATGTGTCAAAAATTAGATTGTAGTACAGTTTTACTGGGTGTTCTACTAAAATGATCTCCATAATGAAAGCAGGAACAACATATATATCATTCATCTACATTATCAACACAAACTTAAATAAATCAGGAAACGCATCATTATTCCACAAATACAGTTAATCAATATCATCACTACAATTATCCTAACATAAACCCCTTATAATGATACACAATCACATATTAAACCTAACAAATCATATTCAAATCATAGCTCAAGTGATAGAAATTTTAAAATCATTAAACATGACACAATTTTTCCTTCTTGTACCGAAATGAAAACATGCAATATTAACTAAATCCAACATCATGCATTGCCATAGTCATTTAAACACCAACGCACATAGCATCGAATATTTTTCTTATTTCTGTAGAAGATGCCAGGCTTTTTTTACCAACGATGCTTTGCGTTATCTTTGTCAATCACAACTTCAACCTAGCACAGCACCACTTTAAACTAGAAGGCGATTTTTTTGAAGGGAGAAAGACATTGGTTGTCTTTTCCTAAGATTTGATGTAATTGTTGGTGTGGGTTATAGGTGTTATGGGATTATGAAGAGATTAAGTGAGGTGGAGAATTGCAACGGCGTCGTTTTAATGCATAGGGGACTTATTTGTCTCTCAACTTTTTGCCAATCATCTATATCATCACCATAGTGGATACGTCATCACTCTCCCCTTCAGATCAATATTATTCGTTACGTTTTTTAACCCTAACTCTACGGAGGTGTATAACTATCATGCGTTTCAAAATGTGAAAGATTTAAAAGTATTTTTAATTCTAGCTTAAATGTCTGCAATTGAAAAGGTTAGAGACTTATTTATCTTTTACTCTAAAAAATAATCATATTTATTCTTTTAATTAGTTTTTCAATTTTTAACAAATTTGAACATTCTATAACTATATCGCAGGCAGCTATAGTGCAAGCGTTGACTGCGAAATAAGTTAAAAAACTATAACGTTGCCACTACCAACACATTAGATCAATAGCGCAGTTGCTAGTAATGTAATAGTGTGATAATGAGTTTAATGTCAGTGTATTCGGAATACTTGTATTATTGTAACGATTTAACTATAATATTACGCACTCGTATGGTTAATTAAATATTCTATTTGAAAAAAATTAATGATTTAAATTTTTTAAACTAAAAAAATTAATAATTTAATATTTTAAAATTTTTTAAAATGTGCAAAATTTTTTGATACGTTGATATAATATTTTGGATAATGTTATGTTAGTTTATTTTTCCATTCATTCAATTTTATTCAAATAATTTAAAATTATAAAATTTTTAATTTAAAATTTAGACTAATATAATTTAAATTAACGAATGAATTCAATTCAACAAAAATAATTACTCGTATTATTATACTAGTGAATGCGCTATAATTGCTCTTTTTCCATTGCAGAGCCTTCAACTGTGTTATAGTACCTAACTGCAAAATAAAAAAATAATGTCTAAAATGGTAAAAATTTTGAATTTTTAACTTAAAATTATTTTTTTTGTTTATTTAAAGAAAAGCTGTTTGATTTTAAAGGAAGAAAGTTAGAGAAATTTTAAGTCCAAATATTAAATTCATTTGATTGAAAATATGTTTATCTAAAAAATAAAAATTTAACTTAATAAAAAATTAAATTATTTTATTAGATTAAAAAGAAACGCTAAAGGCTAAGTAGCATTTTTCCTTTAATTATTGTGCTTTCTTGCGTATTACACCAATTTAAATATATTGTTATTTGAAAGATGTCTCTATAATAAGCCGAATTATTCAATTGTCCCCTGCTTCTGGCTTTAAGTTGTTGAACAAATATTACACTCTTGGTAGGCAAACCCATGCATTTGAATGACAAGTGTACATGAATCTGAAGTTGTGACTTCATATGAACATAGTGGAAGTGGTGACTGATGAAACATTCAAACTAATTAGACTACGACATTGCATATTTTATCAAAGTCAGATACATATGCGATGTTTTCCAGTTGTAATAGTATACTAATTCATTGTTTGGCACATTACGGTGAGACTTTGTAATTTTAACCTCTGCTTTGCCGTGGAAATTGTGTAAAGTAACTTCGGAGTTTCTCAGGATCTGCAAGTTTTAGAAATAATTATTTACTAAGAACTTCGTGTATCGGAGTTTACTAGAATTAAAACCTGTAGGAATTATACCATAAGTCATGTCCAAATTTTGGCATGTGTACAAGTTTCGTCAATTTCCGTTAAAAGTTAAAACAGTTTATACTTTGTTGATTCTTGCTGGCACATAGCGGCATAGCTTCCACTATTTTGGTCTTATATATAGAGTTGTAAGAAAAAACAACCTAGGATAGTTTAATCCCCCAAGCCCCACCTGATAATGTTGTTTCAAGGAGTAAGGGTGTATTTGGCAAATTTGCTGAGAGGAAAAAAGTACGTTTTAATTTTTCTTTTTATAAATGTGATTTTGTATTTAAAATTACGTTTACAAGAAGTAACAATGTTTAGTTTTTATGTTTATTAACGAATTTTTAGTTATTGATATTCAATATTTATTTCTTTTTCACCAATTTTATTCTTTATCCATGTTATTATATTATTTACAGAATTCTTATTATTTTTCTTCATATGAGTTCTTTCTTTTATTATTTATTATTTTTATTTTTTTACTTTTTATTTGACATTATACACTTTTATAATTGTAATTTTTGTGTATTATATTTATTATTATCTTTCATAATATGATTTATTGATCCCACTAAATAAAGTAAATTAAACAAAGCTAATGAGCTATAACTCAAATGACATAATCTTTTCATACTTACCTAGAGGTTGCAAGTTCGAATCATAATAAATTATAGCATACTAAAAATATACTATATAAAAAATATATCAGAAAAAAGTTTAAAATTAAACATACATAAAAAAATAACATTATAATTTAATCTCATGTCTTTTTTAATAAGGGTTAAGTACGATTTTGATTCCTAAGGTAGAGGATGAAAATTTATTTCGTCCCCAGCCTTTTTTACACAGTTGGTCCCTACACTTTTAGTGAAATTACAAATTAGTCCCTACACTTTAAAAGTTTGCAATTGGATCCCTAAAGAGAATTAAAATTTGTAATTTAGTCCTTATCGTTCAAAAAGTGTTGATTTAACAGAATATTCTCAGCATGTGCTGAGAATATTCTATTAAAATAGAAAATATACTGAGAATATTCTGTTAAATCAAATACTTTTTGAACGGTAGGGACTAAATTACAAATTTTAACTTTCTTTAGGGATCCAATTGCAAACTTTGAAAGTGTAGGGACCAATTTGCAATTTCACTGAAAATGTAGGGACCAACTGTGTAATTTAACCTAATTTAATGTCATATCTTTTTTAATAAGGGTTAAGTACGATTTTGATTTCTAAGGTAGAGGCTGAAAATTTATTTCGTCCCCAGCTTTTTTTTCGCTACAAAATAGTCCCAAAGGTTTAACTTAGTTTTAAAATTGTTCTTTTAAACAAAATTTTAATTTTTATTAGCAAATTACCCCTAATTAAAAAAAGAAAAAAAAAGAAAAACGGGTTAAAGGCTGGGGAACAGGGAAAGGGGTAATCACACTAGGGGAAGTGAGTTTTTAATGGAAGAAGAGGGGGAAGGGAGTCCGTCGCCACTGCTCTTCGCTGCCGCTGCTGCTACACTTCGTCGTTCAGTCGCTAGATCTCGCTGCTGTTCCTCGTCGTTTGGTCCTCACCGCTGCTCATTGACGTCGACGCCAATAGATCCGGGAGGGTGGACGTCGTGCGCCGCTGGCCGTTTCTGCTTCTCCTCCTCGTTCGGTCATCGGTTGTCGTTGCTCCTCGCCGGTCGCCGCTGCTTCCGATCGGATTTGCTATCTTCTTGGTCTACTTGGTAACCATTCCTATCACTGGAATTGGGATTAACCCGGCTAGGAACCTTGGTGTTGCCATCATCTTCAACAGAGACCATGCATGGAGTGATCAGGTATATCTTCTTTATTTCTGGCTTTTTTTTCTTATTCATTTCTTCCTCAATTTCATATCTCCTTTTTTATTACAGTGAATTTTTTGGGTTGGACCTTTCATTGGAGCTACTTTTACTGCTGTGTACCACCAGATAATCATTCAATTTTGCTTCTGTTTATGCCTCTGATTACATTGATTTTGCTTCTGATTACATTGGGCTTTTCTTTGTGTTTATGCTTCTGTTTCATATCTTCTTTGTGTTTTTGCTTCTGTTTATGTTTCTTATTACGTTGATTTTACTTCTAATTTTATTATTGTTACTGTTGGTGGTGTTGTTATTCTGCTGCTTTTAGTTGTTGTTGCTTCATTATTGCTGCTGCTTCTATTTTGTTTATGGTTGAATTTGAAGAAGAAGGAGAAAGAAAGGGGAAAGGGCAGGAAAATGGGAAGGGTATTTTAGTCTGAATAATGATTTTAAAACTAAGTTAAACTTTTGGGACCATTTTGTAGCGAAGAAAAGGTCGAGACGAAATAAATTTTCAGCCCCTATCTTAGGGACCAAAATCGTACTTAACCCTTTTTAATAATTATTTATCTAAAAGTGATTTTAACTAATATTATCTAAACAATGTTTATTTATCAAAATTAATTTTAGTATAGAATTACCAAACATAAATTATGTTAACACAAATTTACTTTTATCTAAAATAAATTCTCTAAAATTACTTCCATTCAAATTACAGGTTGACAAATGACAATCCTAACGTATATTAAATGTCGGATAAAATAAGCAGTAAAAATATTAATTTAATTCTAATTTATATTATGATTTTGAATAATTTAATCGATTCTAATAAATTCCATTAGATTATACAATTCCACAATTTAAATCATGTTTTGTATTTTTAATTTACTCCGATTTTACATAACTCTTAATTTTAATTACTTTGGAGTATAACGGTGAAAAATTGAAAAGGTTTAATGTAATAGGTTAAGTGAAAATATTTAAGCCAAATAAAAATTGAGTAAATATCTATATTTGTCTATTAATATTTTGTTTTAGATAAATTAATCCTTAATCATGGCAATTTTTTCTAAAGAAAAAAAATGTTTATTCATGAATAACTATCCAAAATTTACAGATAACAGATAACAAAGACAAATTCATATTTATAGATGTTGGAGCAAGTGCTTCCAATAAATTTTAAAATTTTTTTACCAATATAAAGTAATAAAATTTATTTGCGCTCATTATATAATTAAATTTGACTCTACTATGTTGCTAAATTTCAATATCAACTTTAATTATATAGAACGGTGATATTATATGTATAAATATTTTTGTAATTAAATTCAATTAAATTAGTATAAGTCCAATAAAAAAAATACAAGCATATATTATTATTTTTTTCGTATTTCTATAGCACATAAATTTTTATTAAAAAACATAAAAATCTATTGATATATCAAAAAAATTTATCATGTAATACAAATTTATTGATATAATACAAAAATTTTTTCACATAATTTATAAATATTTATATATAACACAAATTTTTACATATAATATATAAATTTTTATTGTGGATATATTCTATTAATTAAGTGAGTTAATATTTTTGTTGAAAAAAATAAACAAAAAGCTGCAAATTAGAAATTGCAAAAAAAAAAACATAAAAAAGTATGAAGAAAAGGGGTAAGAAACGAAAGCATTGAGAGAAAAAGGGTGAGAACCACCAGAGAATGAAAGAAGAACCATCAGAGAATGAGAGAAAAAATAAGGAAGGAGAGAAAAAAGAAAGAGGACAATTTTGAGGGAAGAGAAAAATGGAGTGCCATGAGTGTCAAGGCTAAGGCAACAACGAGAATCTCAATACTAATTTATCATTTTTCTGTTCTTTTTGCCGGACACAAAGCAAACGCGATTCTTTTCCTTTTACATTACTTAACAACACTCAAATAATAAAACTTCCAAAATCAAATTTAACAATTTAATCTCTAAGCTAATATTTATTTTGATCTTTAAAATTAAATTAGTTATTAGTCAATCCGATCCCAATATTTTAAAATGATCAACTACGTTTTTCATTTTAAAAAATGCAACTCATATTAATCTCTAGGCAAAATGTTCTCACAGCTATTAGTGTAATATTAATGTGAGTAGTTAATTTTTAAGTATTTTGACACTTACTTGATGTCAATATCTTTACTTGTAGTTATAGTTGTAAAAATCGAACCGGACCGATCGGTTCGACTAAAAAACGGGTAAATCGAATTTTAGATTGGTTCGATTTATTCTTTGAATCGTTTAAAAAAAAATTGGTGTGAATCGATAAGAACCAGATCAAACCAGCAAGAACTAGTACGAACCGGTCTAATCGAATCGATCTGTTTGAAAAAATTTTTAAAATGTCTCCATCATATCTCAAACCAAGAATTTTGGAACAAAAACAACCTCTACTTGCCACTCAACCATTGCACTTCTAAGTATTATATTTGACAAATACTAATTATATAGTATACATAAATATCTAATTTAATTTAATTTTTGTTTTTTCTATTTTTTAAATTAATTATATTTTAATTATATACAATTATTAATATAAATATAAATTTTACTAAAAATTTATTAATTTACTTGATTTATTTTATTGCTAGTATTGTGATTAAGGTTATTTGTTTTGATATTAGTGTTAAAATTTATTAATATTATAATTAGATAATAGATTTTATAAAATGTTAGTAAAAATATGTATTTTAAATTTTGATTTTAAATTTTTAACTATTTTATATTTTATATTTATGTGAGACCGATTTTATTAGTTCAACCAATAATTTATTGGTTGAATCAATAAATTAATAAACTAATAATTTAACTAGTTCGATTTTGACAACTATACTTATAGTAATAATAGAGCGTTCAAATTTTATTCATAGGACTTAATTAAATCAAAAGTGGTAGACAATAATTACAATTAAGCCCCATAAACTAACTTCAAATATATTAATCACCATTAAAAGGCATCAACATTAAATAACAATCGTTATAGTGCTATAAGATGGTATACACATAAGCGTTACATTAGCGGTTGTAAAATAAGGTATTAATGACAACTACGTATTTGAAAGTGTGAAAGTTAGTTTGGTTATTTTCAAAGTTAAAAATCATATCGATTCATAGTATACTTTTCGAGATCAAGATGAATATTATCTCAGTCTATTTTAAAATATTAGAAAAACTAATGCCTAATAAAATAAAAGAAAATACTATTATCTTAATCTTTAAAAATGTCAGACATTATAATCCTTTTCTTAAACTATTTTTTGGAAAAAGTAAGGTCTAATTTATTTATCCTATTATAATCTAAGGATCAATTTATAACCGTACACGTTTTAAAGTCTCATTTTCTTTCTTTTATTTTGCACGTTAGTTTGATTTTCCATTTATGTAATATCCCATGTAATCAGGAGCGGAGTTAGATGAAAGATTAGAAGGAGTCAAAAATATTTATATAATAAAATAAGACTAAAATAAAATTTTAAAGAGAAACTAAACTGAAATTTATATATAATTTATATATAAAAAATTAAAATTAGGAGGGATCATTGCCTCCCTTTATTACAATGTATCTCCGCCCCTGCATGTAATGTAATTCATGGATAAAATAAAAATTTATTCGTATTGGAGAATAATTAGTAAACCTCATAAATCTACTCAATTCACATTCCAAATTAACCCGCTTTTTTTTATTTCCTACTTTTTATTTTTCAACCACCCTCACCTTTCTTTCTCTTATTTATTTATTTTAAAAAAGTTAAAATCCAAATAAAGCCATTAGCCTTTGATGTTTGTTCTTTCATTACTGATTCGTTACAGAAATTTACTAATAAAAATTATTAGAAATTGTTACGGATATGATTTTCAGGTTCCATACTAGAGCGATATCTAATCTAATTATCTGGGGTTAGTCTCTTTTGACTGTCCAAATTAGTCTTACAATCTCTATCCAATATTCGAATTCAAATACTTCTCTTTATCTTAGCCAGATAAAATAAGATGATGACGGTTCGAACCAGTCCTACAATCTTTAACTAACATTCAAATTCATATACCTCCCTTATCTTAGCCAAATAAGATAAGATGAGATAGCTACCACTAGTTATATAAGGGGAGTCAGAGACCCCCTCAGGTACTCACTCATTCCTCACACCTTATATCTTTTAGATCCACTCTAACTTGAGCGTTAGAGTGTCTTTGCAGGTACCACCCTCCATTGTTTCGGTTAGATGATTCGGCAACCACATCGACCCGTAAGTCCCTGATCCATCTCACAACCCATACCGAAGGCTTCTAGTACATTGGTGTCGTCTGTGGGGACTGCCAAATGTGGCTGTATGACAGAGAATCTCGAAGAGCAATCCTCAAGCCATCATAATGACTCAGACCCGCAAAGTCCAACACCTGAACTCTGGGATAGCATTCCTCCCACCCACGGGAGGATAACAAGCACCGTGCACCGCCAGCCGACCTCGGTCCGAATGCAACCAAAGAAAGACAACCGGCTGCCCACTGAAGCCCGAGCCTCCGATAGCCTAGGAGAAAAAACAATCCAGATAATCCAAGAGCTCTGCCTTAGAGTACTAAACCTCGATGGTCGAGTTACTTCCAAAGAGCGATACCATCCCAAACACCAAGTCAAGCAACCTCCAGAACCTGGCCGCACCGAGAGTTCAAACACGAACGGTCACATGAAAAACGACACGGGAAATGACGCGATTGGAGCAAATCCAGAGATCCGGAACGCTGACGCAACGAGGATGACCAAAGGCACCATCGAGAGGCCAAACGAACAAGAAGCGAGCACGTGATTATAGGAGCTATCCCATTCACCGAGAAAATTCTCAAGGCCAAACTCTCTAAAGGTTTTCACAAACCCACCGACATGAAGTATGACGACACCAAGGATCCCCAAGAACACCTAATGGCCTTCGAGACCAGGATGAACCTGGAAGGACTTGCCGATGCAGGGCCTTTCCAGTAACCTTAGCCAGCGCTGATATCAAATGGTTCAACGACATCCTGAATGGTTCGATGGCTAGTTTTGACGACGTCTCCAGAACGTTTATGGCCCAGTTCACACCAGGATCACCAAAGTAGAGTACCCGATCAGCCTACTTAAAATCACCCAAAGGCAAGATGAATCCACAAGAAAATATTTTGATAGGTTCAACGATGAGTGCCAAACAATTAACAGATTCACGGACTCAGTCGCCAATCTTAGTCTGACCAATGACCTTATGAACGATGACTTCCGAAAGTACCTCACCAACAAGCCAGTCTAGACCATGCATGAAATGTAAAGCGTCGGGAGAGAATACATAAACAACGAAGAAGTAAGCCAAGTCGTGGCTGCCAATAAACGGCAGCACGACAACACGGCACCCCGTAGTAACCCACCACCGAAAGGTACCCTGAAAGAACAACCCAGACTCGCTGCCCCCAACCGACCACCTAGGGTAGGAAAGTTCAAAAACTACACCCCTACCCACTCCCATTATAGAAATCTACCACTAAACATCAGCGTGAGGCATCCTTCCGAAGGCGCGACAATTGAAGGAACAGACAGGTGGCAACAAGAGCTTATACTGCGATTACCACCGAGGATAAAGACATAAAATCCAAGATTGGTTCGACCTAAAAGACGCTCTCGAACAAGCCATCCGAGACGGCAAACTCCCTGAATTCGCCAAAATCATCCTAGAACCTAGGAGAAATGAAAGAGAACGATCACCAAAACGTAAAGGACGCAACCCGAGGACGATACGACAGGCACCCAAAGAAAATTTGTAAACCGACCCCATCATAATCGTAAATGTCATCAACAAGGACGCGCCGAAAAAAGTCAAAATAAGCACTAAAAAAGGATCTCAAAGTCTTATCGTAAGAAATTAAGCACCAATCTCCTCGGTTCTAGCGGCGATCACATTTTCCCCGGATGACTGTCAACATGGCACCTCGGCAGAAGACGCCCTATTCATCATCTCGGCAAAAGTCAGAAACGGACTTGTGAAAAAAATATTGGTCAACACCGGAGTTGTTTCCAACATCCTCTTTAGAGGAGCCTTCGACAAGCTGGGTCTCCGAAAGGAAAATCTGCAAACCCACCACAACGGAGTAACTGGACTTGAAGACAACTTTCTCAAACCAGACTGTTCCATAGTACTACCGCTAACCATCAGAACTGGAAGCTAGAGAAAAATCATCTTCTCCGAGTTCGTGGTTCTCAAAGACTCCACCACCTATAACATCATCCTCAGAAGGAAGACGATCAACGACCTATCCGCCGTCATCTTCACCAATTTCCTCATCATAAAGTTCCAAGCCGATAACGGCACCATCAGAATGATATACGGGGACCGAGGAGTCACTGTCAACTGCGACAATACCAGCTTAGCCATCCGCAAAAGATCCCGAGACGCGGCCGGCATCTTTCTCACCGACCTCGATGCATGCCAAGACCCCAGCTCACGCAGAACCTTAGGAGGAAACGATGAAGAAGCAGAGAGGGACCTCGCAGACGAGGTCAGAAGCATTGCACACCTACGGGAGCTAGTCCTAAAAATAGAGAATAAGCCAGAGGTACAATCGCAGCACGGTACGACGAGACTTCAGACCAAAACACCTCGTCTTACGACGAAACAACGTCAATCTCCCACTCCTAGAGAAGGGAAGCTCACGCTCAACTAGAAAAGTCCCTACTGAATCAAGACGATAATCGAAAAAGGAGCCTACATGCTCGAAAGACTAGACGGGACCGAGCTCCCAAGATCCTGGAATGCCACCAACTTACGGCGCTACTATACGTAGAAACATCCTTCCAAAGCAACAAGATCGAGGTCATTTAAGACTATCTCTTTACCCTTTTTGCCTTTTTCACTTTTATTTATTGCTTAAGTTGTTTAATCATATATTTTCTTACCGAGCACTTTTTCCTACCCACATGGGGAGGTTTTAATGAGGCCCGAATCTCAAATGAAATTCATCTTTTCAAAATCATTGCCCCGTCCAACGGTAAGAATTAAACGCGGATACCATTAGGGATCAATCGCTACGAGGCCAACAGAACAGATATCCAAACAACAAAATGGATATCCAAAAAAGTAAACGTCTACACATGGATCGATCACCCTGAGGCCAATAGAACAGAGATCCAAATAACAAAACGGATATTCAAATAAGTAAACTGCTACCTGGGAATCGATCACTCCGAGGCCAACAGAACGGATATCCAAATAACAAATTCAATATCTAAATAAGTAAACGGCTATCCGGAGATCGATCACTCCGAGGTCAACTGAATGGATATCCAAATAACAAAATGGATATCCAAATAAGTAAACGGCTACCTGGGGATTGATCACCTCGAGGCCAACAGAACAGATATCCAAATAACAAAACGGATATCCAAATAAGTAAACGGCTACCCGGGAATCAATCACCCCGAGGCCAATAGAGTGGATACCCAAATAACAAAACAGATATCCAAATAAGTAAACGACTACCCAGGGATTGATCACTCCGAGGTCAGCAGAACGAATATCCAAATAACAAAATGGATATCCAAATAAGTAAATGGCTACCTGGGGATCGATCACCCCGAGGTCAACAGAACGGATATCCAAATAAAGTAAACGGCTACTCGGGAATCGATCGCCTCGAGGCTCACAGAACGGATATCCAAAAAACAAAATGGATATCTAAATAAGTAAACGGCTACTCGGAGATTGATCACCCCGAGACCAACAGAACAGATATTCAAATAACAAAATGGATATCCAAATAAGTAAACGGCTACCCAGGGATCGATTACCCTGAGGCCAACAGAACGGATATCCAAAACGGATATCTAAATAACAAAAAAAGTGACCTGGGAATCGATCACCCCGAGGCCAACAGAACAGATATCCAAATAAGTTAAATAGCTACCCCGAGAAACTGATCACCTCCGAAGCTAACAAAACGGATATCCAAACTAAGAAGCCCAAAATAAGCTCACAATAATGGCCCAAAAAGGCCACACAAAATAAGCATGAGCTGACAATCTTTCAACTTCCGAAAAGCCGGACTCACCAATATCCCGCCAATCGGCACAAGATGACGTCACACCCTTTCCAAGCCCCTCACAGCATTCCGATAATAGAAAACCAAACTCGTCAACAAAAGCAGCATTAAAGTCTAAGCTAATAAATTTCCAACTCGTAGAAAGAGGAACTCACCAACATCCCGCCAATTGGTACAGGATGACGTCACGTCCATTCTAGGCCCATCACAGTCTCCCGAACTATAGAGAACTGGACTTCCCAACAACTCAGTGTTGAAACCAAGCAAGCATGCTCTCATGCTCTAAGGGCAACTATTCTAAACTCAATCTTTGGGCCCTTCCTCGGAACAGTCACCGAACCCAGCATGTGATGAGCGCCCAAACCACTCGACGACTACCGACCTCGCCCAAACAACGCACTCCTCGCCAGACCATGAAACAGCCTGGAACTCCCCGAATATCCGGCCTCGACCGGAAAAACCAAACAACGATCTCCTTGCCTAGACACAACGGCTAGAAAAAGGTTTCTCCAGTGATGAGACCGAACACGCTCACTTTCTCGCTCCAAGGGAAACTATTACAGATCCGGTTCCCAAGTCCCACATCGGAACGACCTCCAACCTGGTTACCCGAGGTTAGCCTCCTTTTGACGGTCCAAACTGGCCCTACAATCTCTATCCAACATTCGAATTCAAATACTTCCCTTATCTTAATCAGATAAGAAAAGATGATGACAGTTCGAACCGGCCCTACAATCTCTAACCAACATTTGAATTCAAATACTTCCCCTATCTTAGCCAAATAAGATAACATGAGATAACTACCACTAGCTTTACAAGGGGAGCTAGAGGCCCCGTCAGATACTCACTCATTCCATACACCTTATACCTCTCAGATCCACTTTAACTTAAGCGTCGGGGTATCTTTGCAGGTACCACCCCCTATTGCTCTAGTCAGGTGATTTGGCAACCGCCTTGACCAACAAATTCCAGATCTATCTCACAACCCGTACCGAAAATTTCCAATACAAAAACATTTAAATTTTAAAAGAAAATTAATTATCCACAATATAAATCGATTTTAGCATAAATCATTTTAAAATATATTTAAGCGATGTGTCATTATGCTACTCATCTTATTAAAAAATTAAAAAATCTTTTTATTTTTTTGAAATAAATCTTTTCAATATATATATATATACACACTAAAATTCCTTCCAAAACATATGAACAGGTAGATAAAGACAATGGTAATCATTGTAAGAGGGTGTCGAAGCTTGCCTCTTGTCATTATTTGTAGCATATATATATATAGCAATTGTGAACCCCATATATATAAACCCATCCAAGGTTAAAACCCACAAAAGTAAAACTTTCTAACACAACATAAAAACATTCCACATAAAAAGAGAGGCAGGGAATTGAAGGAGGAAGTAATAAAAACATGGAATTCTCTTGCAAACACTTTAAGGTAGGGAAATGTGAAGGAGAGAAACTAGTTGACGGGGAAACCATCCCTTTGGTGCTACAACCTTCTGAGGCCAACAAGAATGGCTTGGAATCATTGTTGTTGGCTCTGAAGAACAACAAGGAATGGTTTGAACAAATGATCATAAAGAACAGTGCTGTTCTTCTAAGAGGCTTTGATGTAAAGAACGCTGAGGAATTCAATGAAATTGTTGAGATCTGTGGCTGGGAAGACATTCGCTATGTCGGACCGGCGCCGCGCACTCATATTTACAAGAGAGTTTGGACGGCCAATGAAGGTCCCCTGTCGGAGTTCATATACTATCACCATGAAATGGTTTTGGTAAGTCTTATGGTATATCTTTAGAAACACCATTGAACCCATTGTCTAGAGACCAATTTTCATCAAAAAATAAAAGTCTAACTTATTTGTTATTTTTCAATTGATCCATTGATTTAAGGCTTGGTTTAGTAAACTTTTTTTTTAAAAATAGTTTATTAAAACTAATTTTTAAAAGATAATTATTTTAAAATTTATATTTGAATAGTTTTAAAATTTAAAAAAATAAAAATAAACATAGGTATAATAATTTTTAATTACTAAATACAATAAGATAATTGTATTTCTTTAAAAAATTTTGCCTAACCAAAGCTTAAATTCTTTTTCCTTTTGGATTCTCCTAGCCACTTTAAACCCAACAAAAATATCAAAGAAGCATTTCAAATTTTTCATTGTGCACAGTAGAAATTAGAACTAGAGAAGCTTCACTGAATTTAAGATGCTCGTCAAGAACGAATTTCATCATTTAATTAATCATAGAGTCAATATCTAATTCTTCATCCTTTGATGAAACCAGGAAGAATAGCCTTACCTTATGACAATATATGATAGACAATTTATATGTTATGCAAATATTCATGGTATATCCTTTCTAGTAACTATAAAATATATATATATGCAGATTATGTCATAACTAGTAGTTGTGCTTTTGTAAATGCTATTTTTTAAAGAAAGCCATGATGATGCAAGGTGAAATAGATGAAATGATTTATTAATTCTATATTTCAAGTTGTATGCTAAAACTTAATTGAATCAGGTTTTTTTTTTTTTTAAATTAAGCTTTTGACATCATCTTTGACTTTGAATTTGGCCAATTGCAAGTAAAAAAATTATTTTGGAGAATTATATGCATTTTCTGTGTGGTCTACTAATTTCCCTGTAATAATAATAATGTATGTTTACAAAATTGAGTGTGGTTTTTAAATGAGCAGTTCAAGGAATGTCCGTTGAAAGTTATCCTGTTTTGTGAGATACCACCCCCAGAAGGAGGACAGACCCCGGTCGTGCCGAGTTTCAAGGTGACAGAAAAGATGGTGGAAGAGTTCCCGGAGGCGGTGAAGGAAATGGAGGAGAAGGGATTGAGGTACACATTTACAGCTCCTGGTAAAAATAACACTGGTTCCATGAGAGGAAGAGGGTGGGAAGATGCCTTTGGGACCTCAGATCCCCAAGAAGTTGAGAAAAGGTATTATTAAACCTCCAAAAACCCTATATGATAATTATGTGTATTTATTTAGCAATTTAAATTTTTAGAAGATATAGGTTAGTAGGCATAGGATTCGATGGTTCCAGAATATTTGGATCATTCAATAGTCTCATAACAAAACATGTTTTTTTTTAATTTTTAATAATTGTTAAATAGTCTTTATTTAATTTTAATTACAAATTAATCTTTTATATATTATTTAATTATAAAATTTATTTTTTATTTTATAAATTATTATTTTATCATTCATCTATCATGTTTATTAATAATAAAAAATTAAAACAATAACAAATTAGAACTTCTATTAATCGTAATAAATATTTTGCAATCTTAATCGACCATAATTTTATTATTGATCCGTTACATACGTATTGGATTGAAAAAATCGTGTTTGTTAAAAATTCAATCGATTGAAATTCAGGTTTCCAAACTTCAATAGATTGGAATTGATAAACAATCGATTTGTGGGGTTTTTTTATTCAATCTATTGAAATTATCAAAGCAATTTGAGAAATACATAAATACACAGCAATAAACCACATTTTACAAGAATTTTTTATTATAAATTAAAAAAAACTCATTATTGTACTCTTATATATTCTTGAGACGATGATAATAGTTGTCATTGTCTACTGTGAAACTTAATAATTTGAGTTAGTCATTTTTTTAGAATTTGAAGTAAAATTTGTCTTGCTCTGCATAAAATAATTCGTATTTGAGAAATTAAAATTAAAAAATTGGGTTTTGGAAAATAATAATTTTTTTATTTTATTTAAAAAAATCTATTACTAAAAGATAAAAAAAATTATTTTTTTATTACACGATCAATTTCATGAATAAAGAATACAAACAAAAAATTGTAAAATTAAAGATTATATTCACTAATATCGATTTTGTAATCAAAACAATGGATTTTTTCTAAACTCTACAGTAAAAAAATTGATTGGATCTCTATCGCCAACTGTGATTATCAATTAATGATGAACAAATATTAGATATTAAAGAGATTGATAAACAATGAAAAAAATTTAATATTAAGTAGATGAATAAACAATGAACAAAAACAATGAAAAAAATTGATAATCAATTAGATTGATAAACAATTCTAATTGTAGGATTGAGTAATTGTTGATAGATTATTCACCAATTTATAATCTTAATATTAAAAAAAGATAAGATTAGAGTATCTAAATCAAAATATATTGAAGATAAAATTTTAAAGAAAAGATAGATGAATAATAAAATAATAATTTATAATCACGAGCAGAAAAATTTAGAGAAGCGTAACATATGACGCATTGCACAATTCAATCGATTGAATTGTGAAAATCTATATTGCTTTAAAGACTTAAATCGAGTGGGTAATATGACCAATCGATTGAATAAGTAAAACACTACATGCCTTACAAAATTCAATCAATTGTGTATCAATTCTAATCGATTGAAGTTTGAAAAAAACCTGAATTTCAATCGATTGATTTGTGTATCCAATCGATTGAATTTCTAACAAACATGATTTTTCCAATCCAATACATGTGTAATGGATCAATGATAAAATTATGATCGATTAAGATTGCAAATTATTTATTACGATTAATAGAAATTCTAATTTGTTATTGTTTTAATTTTTTATTATTAATAAACATGATAGATGAATGATTAAAAAATAATTTATAAAATAAAAAATAAATTTTATAATTAAATAAGATATAAAGATTTAATTTATAATTAAAATTAATAAGGACTATTTAGCAATTATTAAAAAATTTTAAAAAAACATATTTTGTTATGAAATCATTTAATAGTCCAAATATTCAGGATCATCGAATCTGTTATAAAGATTTTATAACTAAAAGTTTAAAGTACAACTTTTATTACTCCTGTTTTATTTTTAAATAAAAATAAAATTTTAGCATAAAATATAATAAATTCATACATTATTCACGTTTAAAAAAACAATAATATTTAAGGAGACAAAAAAATAACTAAAATAATAATTTATAAATATTAAATAAGATAAATTTTAGTTATTTTTAGTTAATTTTTTTTTTACTAAATATTTACGAAAAAAATTACTCATATATTTCTATCTAACGGTTTTAACTCTTTTAAAGAAACAGGTTCATAACAATTTTAACATCTAGCTTTTATGTACTGTAAAACTAGTATTTTATCAACTTTACATTCTATACATAAAATTTATTTATATATAAAAAGTTCAAGAATCTGAATTTTCAATTTCGGAAGTGAAGTAAGACTTATAGCGGCCAAATTACATTCATGTGACAAATTTTGTGGGCTTCTACATAAACATGCCCCTCATTACTAAAAGAGGAGTGTTATGCACATCTTTTAACGTTCTTCTATTTAATTCAAGTCTTATTATTTTTTAAAATAGTAGCAGTATAAATCCTATTTATTGAAGCAAAAGAAAGTAAAGAAGATAAATTAATAAGTTGAATTTGTTAGAATTTTATTCTATTTGTGGTTTAATTTATTAATATAAAAATTAGTTTGGATAGTATTATAATTTTGGTAGTTGATTTGTTTTTTTATGATAAAAACATGACTGATTAAAATTTATATAATTTGGATCCCTAAATTTAATTATTATCCAACAAATAAATATATTCTAATTCCATCTGACTTTGTGATTTAAAAATTGAAAATTTTAAATCAAATTAAAGATTTTATGGCTATGATTGGAAGTATGTAAATTACTGATTTTATAAAATGTCTAATAGAATTAGTAGTGGTATATACTAATTGCAAATGTGCCTAATACAATAATATTACAATATAAAAATGTTATGTGCACACAAAAGATTAGCCACTGTATATTTGTATATAAATATATATATAATTTAATTTATTTTTAATATATATTATTTTATATTAGTAATTGATTTTAGTGTATACTAAAGACATTTGTAATATTATGCATTTATATATATATGGAAATATAATGTAATATAATTTCTATAACGTGTAATCTATCATTTGTGGCTTGGCGCATAGAACCTTAGTACTTGTTCAAATGAAACTGATGCAGGGCAAAAGCTTTTGGAATGGAACTGGAGTGGCTTCCAGATGGTGGGTTGAAAACAATACTTGGACCAAGAAATTTAACAAAGGTATTTGAAGGTAGAAAAGGGAGAAGAATGTGGTTTAACACAATAGTAGGCATGCATGGGAGGGAGATTAGCTCGGCGAAGATGGCGGACGGAACAGAAATCCCAGAAAATGTGGTGAAAAGGTGTGCAGAAATCATCGAAGAAGAAAGCATCCAGTTCAAATGGGAGAAGGGAGATGTTCTGTTCCTTGACAACTTGGCTTTGCTCCATGGAAGAAGGCCTTCCCTTCCTCCTAGAAAGGTCTTAGTTGCTACATGCAAGTAGTTTTGGTATTTGATGCATGTGTTCAATATATGCAGTGCATATCACGATGGGGATTGGGAATAAAAGCCATTAGTATCTGACTAAGTGTGTTGTCATCCCTCAAAGATAAATAAGTAAATAATAAATAATAAGTAATGTGATGCTGGAGCATATTTTTATGTTTATTGCGTCAAGTAATATAGCGTTGTGTTATGTTATCATGCTATATTAAGTAGCTGTTTGTTTTGATAGGATGATAAATTCGTATTGATACTTAAAAAATGTGGATAAATAATAATATGACATGTGAAACCACGTCAATATCCAATTTAAAAAAAATATATATAATATATCACTAATTTTGCTAAAACATTTGTATAATTTAATAAAAATAAAAAATATTTTTTTATTTAATTTTTTAAAAGACTTAAATATTTTTTTATATATTAGACAAAAATTATTTTTAGATAATTTTATAGTTTCAAAATTTAAATAACAAAAACAAAAACACATTTAATTATTTATCCTTGTTAAAAGAAATTATTTCAATTTTATTGACATTTTCGATGAACCCTAATCAATCATTTATACCAAAAAAGAAATAAACAAATCTAAAAAATACTAAAAAAAATCACTTGTTTTTTGTTTTTCTGGGTTTCTCACCCAACTTTTATGTCTCTTCTTTGTGTTAGTATCTCCCTCTTTTTTCTTCACACTCGTCTCTTTATATCCAGCAAAGAAGACGAAGAAGCTTCTTCCACGGCGCCCTGCCAAGATCACCGCAGCATTCGCGCGCGCCTCACCCAGTCGAGGTCTCGAGGAGAACTTCGTCGCATTAGAGAGCGTCGCCGTCTTCCTCGTTCTAGAGAGCGTCACCGTCTTTCTCGTCGTCTTTCTCGTTTTTCATCATCGTCATCAGCCTCTCTCTTCCGGTAACATCCTCTCTATAATTTCTGTGATTTTAATTATTATTATAGCATTGTTGTGATTTTTGTAATTAATGTAATTTGGTTTGATTTCTGTGATTTTATATTAGTTGTTGTTAATTTTGGCAAAATGAAAAACTTAAGCATCAATTTGACAAAATGACAGCACAAGATATACTTAAGAGAAAAGGTCAAATAGCTCCTTGATCTTTTGATCTATGGACATTTAAGTCATTGAAGATTTGAAAATATATTTAAACTCCTAACCTTTTCAAAATCTAGATATATCGATCCCTCATGTTCACTTGGGTTTGTCAGACCTAACAGAAAAATCAAACATGACTCACATTGTACTGACCTAGTTGATACGGATGTACATGTGAGAGAATTTTTAAAATTGAACAAATTAGACTCAGAGATCGATGTGTCCAAATTTTGAAGAGGTCAAGGATTTAAATGTATTTTTAAATCCTTAAGAACTTAAACGTCTGCAGAACAAAAAGTCAGGAATCGATTTGTCCTTTTCTCTATACTTAAACAGATTGGTACCTCTGAAAAGTCTTTTTTCATGAACTAATTTATAGGTTAAATGACAGTAGATCGTTATCTTAAACACAAGATATTGTGAGAGTACCTAATTATCTCTACTGGTTGACTTTTTATCCTTTCCTTCACATTTTTTAGCTCCTTCAATCTTATCAAAAATGTTTTCTTCTTGAAAACAACATTTTCCTTCTCTGTTGGTGACTTTTTGTCATGTTCGATAGTTACATTTTTTTATGTTTTTTTTGTTTTGTTTTTCGTTTAAGTATTTTTTGCTTTATTCTTATCATATATGGTAACTTAATCAAGCTTACCTGAAAAAGATGGTAAGGATGATGCATTGAAGAAAACTCTCCAAGTTAGCAATCTAAGTCCACTTCTCACTATTGCAGTGGTGGAGCCACTTACATGGAAAAGGGGTAATGCCCCCTCCCAAGCTTCCAATTTTTTAGTTTAACTCTCTTTTAATTATTAATTTTTCTCTTTTCTTAACTTATATTTTTTATGTTCGTCCCTCCCAAAAAAATTTTTAACTCCGCCCGTGCACTATTGGACAGCTAAAACAACTATTTGGCTTCTGTGACACTGTTGTTGAATGCACAATTGCTTATTGAAAGCATTTTGCTTATATAGAATATTCAAAACCTGAAGAGGCAATTGTTGCTTTGGCATTAAATAACATAGATGTTATCATGTTGGTGGTCAGCCTTTGAATGTTGAGATGGCAAAATCTCTTCCGCAAAAATTATCTGTTGTGAATTCTTTTTTGTTTCATCATCTCTTCCTTTGATGATGCAGCAAGCTGAGACAAGGCAACAGATGCAATAATTTCAGCAAACTTTGCTTATGCAATAAACCATGATTGCACAGCAGGCTACCAAAAAAGCCGCTACCATGAAGTCTGCAACAAAGTTAGCGGCAGTCCGAGCTGCTAAAATAAGTAAGAAACTGAAAGCTAATGGACCTAAAATTGAAGAGAAAGAAACAAAATAGAAATTTAGGTCTGTTTACTTTGCCAATTTTTTCTAGTGTAATTGTTCTACTAGTGCTTCTTAACTAATTGCCTTTATATTATAGAAGCTTGCATTTTTTATATGTTATAACTGTGAGGTTGAGAGTAACATATCTCTTTTATTGTGAATATGCATTTTCATCAATCTTAAGGGTTTCTCCTACAATGTGTACAATTATTGTGTATAGTATTTTAAAATTGTTGCATGTTGATCTATCTTTAAAATATATGCCTGAATGGTTGTGAAACAAGAAAAGTTTAGATTGTGGTGACAAAATCTTATTTGTATATTATTTCTTTTTGTCTTTCATTTTTATATGTTAACAAAGGTCTTTAATTCATTAACTCAATTTCCATTTGCAGGTCTTCTTCTCCTCCTCGTGCAAGATCTCAATCAAAGTCAAGATCTCCTATTAGTTATCGAAGAAGAAGGAGGTCCCATTCCTACTCTCCTGCTCGCTACAATAGGGGTCGTCGGTCCAGGCTCTAGATCACCAGTCAGGTCTCATCATTAATCAAGCTATGAAAGGGATTGAAGGTTCTATAGAGACATCAGAGAACACATTGATAGGAGCAAAAGACGGGATTCATATAGATACCTTGATCAGTATTCATTTGCTTTAAGAAGGAATAGGGGTAGGAGCATGACCCCTCATTCAAGAAAATCACATCAAACTGAATCTATTTCTCTAAAATGTCATAGAGAAAGTTCAACTCATAGGGGAAGGAAAGAATCACGTGCTGATTCTGGATTCCCAAGTCATCATAGAGATAGTAAGTCATCTCCTAAGATTGATAAAATCAAACAAAAGTGCAAAAGACGCTTAAGATCAGTTTCTTCAGATAATAAATAGGCTTCAATCCAGCAAAAATGAAGAAGTCTTGCATGGAAAATCTAAAAATAGAGAGAGAAGACGGTCCAGGTCAGTATTTGTTGAAGAGAAGCCTTATAGGAAGAGTCGATCATCCCCAGTGGATGAAAGTACATTCAGGCATAATAAGCGGTTAAGATCAAAATTTGTGCATGATAAGCAGTGCTTGCCTAAGAAATCAGATGAAAGCAAGTATAGAAGGTCAATGCCTAGTGATAAAAGGCGTTCCAGATCAACATCAGTAGAAAGTAAGAATGAAATTGATGAGAGAGAGGATGAAAAAAATTAAAACTGATAGGTCAAAGCATCATCACACTAAAAGAAATAGGTCAAGATCTGTTGAAGAGAATCATCGCACTAAAGATAAATCGAGTGATAGTAAAGATAAAAAATCAAAGAATCGCAATAGAAGACGTTCCAGGTCAATATCTTTAGAAGTTGAGCATAACAATGGAGGCAGCTCATCACATAAAGAATTGGATGAAAGCAACTTTGAACAAAGGAAACTCAAGTCTAGATCTACTAAAGGGAAGCATCATACTGGTGATAGATATGGAAGCAGATATAAAAGATCACAGAAGTACTTGCTCTCTCAGAGACAATGATTGTACATCTGATAGAAATGGAGGTTCGTCAAGATATTTAACTATGGTGGATAAATGCATACTATCTTTATCTTCTATTGCAATTAAAAATAGTAGATGCTCAAATTCAGTTATGCAATCCATTTTAGATATGATTTCACTATGTCATCATCCTTGATTGCCGATATCATAAATCATAACCTTTGCATTATTCATGCCATAATTTAAATATACCCGACTAAAAGTGATTTATGTTATAATTGATATTAAAGGCAAATGTTGGAATAAAAGTTATAGTAGTTTCACTGTTGATGTTACTTCTAAATTTTAACTTTGGTTATTTCATGTATCTTTGATTTTTGTTGAAAACAGTTCCTGTTTTCCATAATCCTTGATAATTTTTTGCTGAACAGAATGAGTCAAATATTTATAATTCTTAATGAAGTAGTTTGGGTGTAAAGTGAAGCCTTCATTTGTTCTGATATGACTCACTTCAGATTTTAAATTGATGGGATTCATAAATTTTATCTCTATTGGGATGAGTTTTACTCTTTGCTAGTAACTTTCAATATTATCCAAATATGAGGGCTTGCCTAGCTTACAACACAGAAGTGGTTCAAGGAATAGAAATGCTAAAGTAAAAAATTAAGCTTCATCTAAATTCAAATATAATTGAACTACAGACAGAAACATCAATTTTCAAAAAGAGTCCATATAAAGTATAATGCATAATAATTTTTTAAGTAAAAGAGATGAAACTAATAACTTTTAATATAAAACCAAACATGACTACATGACAATTACGAATTTTTAATTTTTGTTTGAATCTTTTTGTTTATATTTATTGTAATTCCTGATAGCAAAGTCAATGACATTATGTAGCATCAAGTTGTGGGGCCTTAGAATCAAATCCAATTTAAGTCGCATCCTTGTACCATCATAACCTAAAAAATATAAATATTTTAGGTTATCAACAAAATCATACACATTAGTAAATGAGGTACTATTTTTTTAAGCAAAAGAAAATTACATTTATTGTATAACTATACGTCTTCTTGTAGTTTGTAATCTAGGTTGCCACCCATACCCTACAATCATTACTGTGTTAAATAAGACGCGATTAGCTTATGCAGATAAACATTTCAAAGAGGAAAACACAAATACAAATATTACTTACGAACCAGGAGCTTGTTCTCCTGTTTCTAACATATCCACAGATGCAAAATCAAGCATCCTTGGCCTAAATAGAGTGTTGTATGTATAAAATGAATCATACTTTAACATATCTTCCATATATTTTGTCTATTCATAAGGAAAAAATTAAATAAAATCAGTAGAAAGTCTAGCAGAATTGTTTGATGATTACACAAGTCAAAAATAACTAGATACTCGATCTCTTTCGCTCTTTATTTTACTTGTGGACTATTTCATCCAAACACTGCAACAGCTTATCCACCACTCTTGGCGGTGTTGTTTCCCTAAGAGCACGAAGATGAGATGCGGACCGTGATGGAGCAGCAAGATGGGGTTGTTTCAAGCACGAGTACAACTGGAAGAAGTGGCCGCCGCCTTATAACGAGGAGGGGCAGCGACTGGTCATGTGTGATTGAGCCAGAGGGTGCATCGCTTCAAAGAGGCAGCGTTGAGGGGGCGTTTCTGCTCTTTATGAAGGAAAATGATTGGGAGAGGATGAACCCTAGTCAAGAAGGAGATTGGTTGAGCCTTCAAATGCATCAAGTCCAATTACTAGCCTGGTGATGTAGAGAGAGGATCACGACGGTTCACAAATTTAGCAAAATAAGAATTACTTCGTTGGTAGCATAGTCTAAACCGACAAGTAACCCTCCCAATCAAAGTTTAAATTCAAATTAAAATAACCGAGAGTAGTTAAACCTCGGGTCTGTTCTCCCTGGGAACTAGTGACAATAAGCGCCCAATTTTGGTTGTGAAAAGTAAGGGATTTTCAATGATTGAAGTAAACAATTAAAGAAATAAAAGAACGATCAAAATTATAACTAATAAACTAATAAAGGAATAAAAGAACTATATATGCAATATAAACAAGTAAGACTCAAAATTGATGGAATTGTGGTTTAAAACATAAATGAAGCCTTGACTTGGGATGAGTTATGGAATTCCTTCCTTGCCATAACCACAACTATGATAATTATGATGGATTAATCTCACCTAGTCAACCCTTAATATCGAAGAGTAAGTCAAGTGAGTATAATTGTTATTAATCCACAAATCCTAGCTAACTTACTAATTACCTTAATAAAAAGTTAGTGTTAGTGGAAACAATAACAACTAACAACCCAAGAATTATCACTAAGTGTCAGACATTATGACTCTAGTATTCCATATACTCATTTTTCCAAGGCAAGGGGTGAAAATCTACCTCATAATCAAAGTTGACATTTCATCAAACACATGACAGGCATATTCATAAAACATGGCAAAATTAGGAAAATGATAAAAACTATGAACCACAAATGATCGAAATCAATACTAATAACTCAAAATAAACATATAATAACCAAGAATCATCAAGTTCATCAACTAAAATTTAAAGATGCAAAAATATATATGTATTAACAAAATATCATTTAACTATAAGAAAGTGTAACTCAAGTGTAGCAATTAAAAAGAAAATTAAAAAATACTTACAATAGAAATAAGCTAGAGTCCAAGAACAAAATTAGGAATTGTAAGCTTGAAATATAAACCCTAACTAAACCCTAAAGAAATTGAGAGAAAACCTAAACTAAGCTACCCTAAAAACTATCTAAGCGTGTAGTATGAAGTATTGCATTGTATATGATTGCTTGCCCCTCCTTATAAGTTTAAAAGCCATCAGAAATGGGCCAAAGAGCCTCCCAAATCGAGAACCACGTGACTTTTTAATGAAGTCACGCGCTGGTACCTGTGCGTACGCACACTTTCTGATTTTTCTTCTTGTGCGTATGTACAGATGTATGCGTACGCACACTTGCTGGTTTCGTCACTCGTGCGTACGCACACTTGGCTGTGTGCTTCTCCTTTGATTTCTTCATGTTTTCTCCCAATTGCATGCTTCTCTTCCACTCTTATCAAGCCATTCCTACGTATTACTCCTGAAATCACTCATAAAAAAAATCAAGGTATTGAATGGAATGAAAGTGGAATAAATTTGATTAAAATAAGCACAAAATAGTATGTTTTCACAATTAGGCACAATTTAAAGAGAAAACACAAAAGCATGCTATTTAGGTGAATAAATGTGGGTTTATATGATGAAATTCATTCAAATCAAACCAAAATTTATCGTCAAATATAGATTCATCACCTGGTCTAAATTTGGGCTTCTTTTCAACAAAAATTATTTTGATAGTTTTATGGGCCTAAATTATTTTAAGGAGTTAATAGTCATCGTTCCTGAAAGATACTTCGATCTCCATTTTCGTCCTCAAAAGATAAAATTAATCGAATTCGTCCCCGAAAGATGACCAACATGGTCACGTTCGTCCTTCCGTCATCTCCTTCGCTGAGATGGCAAATGTTCGCTGATGTGTCCCGTTAACTGCCAGCATGGCAGACGCCAAGTAGCACTCTCTTATTGCTGACAAGACAAATCTTTTAAAACAATTCAAATTAGTCCCTAAGTAGATGAACCCTAATCCCAAATTCTTAGGATTACCTAACTACTTAGAAATGCAGAGCAATACCGTCCCAACAACTGCACCCTAACCACCGTCTGCAACTCTTCTCCTGTCCATGTTGCCTTAACCCTCAACCACGAGTACCTCCGCAACTCCATTGCCGGCTCCATTGCCGCCGTCCATTTGATCCTCCAGCACTCCCTTGCCCTGAGAACATCTTCTTTCATTTCCTTGTCTCTGACTCCAATCTCAATTCCTTCGTTCAATCCACCTTTTCGCAGTTAACAGGACAATTTCCTATGTTCTATTCTTGAAATGGGGTACAATTTTGTATTCACAGTAAGTATTTCAATGGCTGTTCTTTCATTATACACACTGAGTTTCTTTTATATAGTGGAAAAAAATTTAAAAGAAAAAGTAGAATTGAAATATTTTATATAGGAAGCAAGATACATTTCTAAGATGTATAAATTAGATTGATGTGATTGTATTCCTCTTCGAGGATGCTGATATCATGTGGTTCAGGGACCCATTTCCTCATTTTCACCATGATGCAGATTTCCAGATAGCATGCCATCAATAATAGATCAATAGAGTTTTACAAATTTTGGTACTCTTATGAGATGAATATGTTAATATGTTAAATAGAAATTTTTAATTAAATTTTAATAATTAAATAATATTTTTTATTTGTTCTTTGTTGAAAATATGATTATTATTTAATATTAGGTAATTAATTTAAAATTTTATTTCCTAATTATTGAGTATAATTTTATTTTGATATTCTTTATTTTATTTTTGACTAGCATAGATATTTTGGAAACGTACAACTATTAAAAAAATACTTTTAGTAATATTAAATATTTTCAAAATTTGTTTTATATAAAATCACAAATAAAATAACTTTTCATTATGATTATAAATAGTAAAAAAAATAAAATAGAATAATTATCAAATAAAATATATACCAATTAAATTGTTACAATCAAAATAATTTTTTATAATACATATAAGGCATTATTTGTTTTATACCATTATTTGATATTTATATAAATAACACAAAATATAAAACTATTTTATAAATTATTCATATTATTTTTTTTCAAATATATTTTAATCATAAATATAAAAAATAAATATTTTATGTACATCTAACTATAAATATATCAGTATAGTAATCAAGTTAGTCCTATTAATTACCGATGACCAATTTGAAAATCTGCAATTAACCATTCACTTGGGTTCGAATCTCTCTCCAACGACTGTTATACATAAGGTGGGGAGAAAGTTCGCAAAAAAGTTTAACTCAAATCCAAAACCCTTCCTTTAATCCGTTCCCATCTTCCTCAGTCCTCACTCCACATTCCACAAGCACCCAAAGACGAACAATCTCCAATTTTCTTTCTCCGGCAAAACCTTTACCGGGTTCTTTCCGGCGAGTTTTAATTTCTACACAAGGCGCAATGTTCACGCCGCAGAGGAAGGCGTGGCCCGCGGCATCTACGTTCACGCCTCACCGAGGCGGCGGGGCGGCAAGTTCTGCTCTATTCAAGGGCAAGGCCGTCGTTGTCGCCGACGATCCCGCTCCGCCGCCGCCGCCGTTGGGCTCTCTGAGCGAAGCAACCCGGGAGACGGATGTGACGGTAGGGTTCGATGGGGGGAGCGTCGATGATTGGAAGAAGTTCAGAGAAGTAGGTTTGCTCGATGAGGCGGTTATGCAGCGAAAAGACCATGAAGCACTCTTGCAGAGGGTGTCTAGGCTCGAAAAAGAGGTTGGTTTTCGCAAACATTTTGCCAATTTTTTCCTTGTTGATACTTTTAATTTCATTGTTCTTTAGGGTTCTGGATTCAATTGGATTATGCTTGCCAAGATTGCTAATAGTCATTTGATTGCTGGGTTTAATTAGGTTCATGTTTAAACGCTAATATATGATAATTTAATTATGTATTTATCTTTTTTTTTAAATTTTTCTTAATTTGCTTTCCTTCCCAGTTTCTGATCATGGTCACTTGATGGTGGTTGACTGGCTGTAGGAAAATTTTGATTTGATTATTAGTTCTAAATCTCAACTTGCAGTTACTGTTGCTCATAAAAAAGTAACATTCAGGTCTGTTTGGTTTTACATTTTTTTCCTTCCAAATTTGTCGTCTTGTCATCAATATCAATATTGAATTACAAAATACCTCCATTATTTCCATTATGGTCCCTCTTTATAGATTTTTTGGAATGACACCATAAATCAAATCGTAACATTAAAAATTTAATTTGAAAGATAGAATGATAAATTTAAGGTTAATTTACTTGATGCATATGCAATAAGATTATTATGATTCATGTCTTTGTAGTTTTGGTTTATATTGGCTTTATCTATCTATCTATAAGGAACAATATGCCTTAGTTACTATTTGAGTAAGCACTTTGCTTTTATCATTGAAAATTTGTAATAATTGACCGCTATGGAACCTCGGTTTCCTTTCATTTTTCTTTTTCAGCTTTTGGACTACCAGGAGAACATGGGCATCCTGTTGATTGAAAGAAAAGAATGGAATCTGAAGTTTGATCAATTAAGGCAAGAACTATCTGCGACTGAGGAGATTCTTAAACGAGAACAATCATCACATTTGATCGCATTATCCGAAATACAAAAGAGAGAGGAAAATTTGAGGAAAGCATTAATCACAGAAAAGCAGTGCGGGGCTGATGTATGCTCTTCTTTGTTGATTTTCTTTCTTCTCATGTGGTCAATTATTTAGATCATATTGAACAGAGACTTTAACTTTTGCCTTTTTTGCTCTCTTCCTTTTATTCCTAGAACTTCAATATGCAACATATATCCATGATTAGGCATGTGATATATATTTTTCTTTATTTTCTCTGCTAGTTTTAGTTAAAACCAGTTTTTTCTCTGTATGTGTCCTGAATTTTTGTTTTAGTCTCTACCCTAAATTTTTTCGTTTTAGTTTTGACCCTAAGTTTTCTCTTTATTTTTGCTGACGTGACTAACACAATGTAGTACATATGTTACGTATGTTGATAATGTTGTTCAAAATTCATCATTTTTAGGTCTCGCAAGTATGATATGGAATTTATTAAAAAACAGAAAAATGTCTTGAGATTAGTATATTCCCAGTCCATTATCAGTAAATCACCTAATACATGTTCTCAAACAATATTGTTCAGTTACTTTACTAGGTTGTTTCTAATCCAATTTTGTGACGGGCTATTTTCAACTGGCCTCATGTGTGGTTAAGGTTGACTACATCTAATAAGCATGCTCTTATGTTCTTTTATTTGATGTTGATGTTGTGACCGTATCACTTGCCAGCTTGAGAGAGCCCTGCGTGCGATGCAACAAGAGCATGCCCTAGTTCATTCGTCCTCCAAGACGAAGTTATCTGAAGCAAATGCATTGGTTGATGGTATTGAAGAGAAGTCTTCACTGGTCAACAAGAAACTGCATGATGCAGAATCTAAGCTTGCTGAGGTGAACAGCAAAAGTGCAGAGCTGGATATGAAGTTGCGAGAACTGGAGGTTCGTGAAAGTTTGCTTTGCAAGGAACAGTTGTCGGTGGCTACCGAGTATGTACCATGCTTTATAGTTTATGAATATCCAGTCATCATAATATGCTATCTAGTTTGTTATGTGCTTTAATTCATCTAAAGTTGGTATTCTACTGCCCCATACAGTCGAGAATCATTTGAAGCAACGTCCCACAAACAGAGGGAAGATTTGAAGGAGTGGGAGAAGAAACTTCAGCAAAGAGAAGATATGTTATGTGGTGGTAGGCGAAATCTTGGTGAGAGAGAGGAGAAGATGATTGAGACTGAAAAGATATTGTCGAAGAAAGAGAGACATTTAGAAGTGTTGGAAAAGAATATTAATTCCTCTATGTCTTTGTTGGAAGAAAAGAAAGCCGAGATAAGTACAAGACTAGCAGATCTAGATGCTAAAGAAGAGGTGCATTTCATACTTATTATGACCTTGATGATTTTTTGCACTTTTTTGCTTCAGGTAACTTTTTATGTGATTTTATGTGGTCTTTTCCGTTATTCAGTGTTGCGCCTATGATTTCAGAAAGTTGATTCTGTAAAGAGCTTGCTGGATGTTAAAGAGAAAGAATTACTTGCACTGGAACTGAAGCTTAGTGCTAGAGAAAAAGTAAGTCTAGGTACCTGGTAGCTTTACAATAAAATGGAAGTTTCTGCAATGTTATGGCCATCAAAATGCTGGGATATATATGATTGCCTAAGCCATTTTGATTTTAATTAGATAGCGAGGCACAAGTATTCACAAATCCTCAAGTACTCTTGGCAAGAGATAGCGAACTATTTAGGTTTTGAAAACTTTATTATGGTCTTTTAATGTGAAGTAGGATGACAGGATTTTTGGAATTTTCCTCATATAAGATAAATTTTGTTATGGTTGCTCTATGGTTGTTATATATTAGTTTCTGTATCATTGTATACTGCACCCATGTGGCATTACCATTAGTGTCTGCATTTTAAAACGGGTGTAATGCCAGAAATGTTAGTTGCATTAAAGTATATTTTTTGTTCCTGAAGTTTGTCAAAAATTTTAAAAATACCCCTAGGTTTTATTTTGTTTCAATTTTGTCCTTAAAGTTTTCGATTTGCATCAAATATACCCCTGACAGCTAAATTTTCAAAAAGTTTAGGACCAATCAAGCAATCATGAATGACACCTAAGTCTGATTTGCTTGTGTTGAAAGTTGTTCTTGTGAAATTGTTGCTAAATTCATCCTAAATTTTTTGAAAAATTAGCTGCTATGAATGACTATAATTTTAAAGCCAAATGAAATATCATAGTAGCTTTTCCACTAAGTAGAGATCACTTTCAAGAGTTAAATCGCTGTCATTGTTAGAGATCATTAAAGAAGGCCTAATCTTGAGTTTATAGATTGGCATAGGATAGCGTATATAATGAATTGTTTTATTCACTTTTAACTGGTATTTTTTTATTACATACCTAGGAATAGTTGATTGAAAATGCGGAAAGAAATTGGATGTTAGATGGTTACTATATAAGCTCATAAGATGTATCATATGGAGTATGCTATGACTGTTTACATAGCTCCAATAACTGATTTATTTGCTTGATAATGCTACTGACTGTTCTAATTGTGGTTCTCACAGGAGGGGATTGAGAAGCTCCTTCAAGAGCAGAAGGTTATGCTGGATTTGAAGTTGCAGCAGTTTGAGCTGGAAACAGAGGAAAGACGGAAATCTCTCCTTCAGGAGTTTAGAAGCAAGGAGGAAGACTTGGAGCAGAGGGAAGCTGAAATCAACCACAGGCAGAAGGTTGTCGAAAAAGAAGAACATGGTTTGAGTAAGAAGGCTGAGAGAATAAAGGAACAAAGTAAGGAACTTGAAACAAAATCTAAATCTTTAAAGGAGAAAGAAAAGGATATTAAGGTCAATGAAAAAGTGTTGGAGAAGGAAAAACAGCAATTGCTTGCTGACGTGGAAAATCTGCAGAATTTAAAAGATGAACTTGATAAGCTTAAAGATGAGATTTCTCAGCAGAAGCAGAAAATATGCAAAGAAATTGAAGATTTGAAACTTACTGAAGAAGAGAGAGCTGAGCATTCTCGGTTGCAATTGGAACTAAAGCAGGAGATAGAACATACCAGATTGCAGAAGGATTCTCTTATGAATGAAGTTGAAAGCTTAAGGGAGGATAGACTGAGGTTTGAGAAAGAGTGGGAAGGATTGGATGAGAAAAGAGCTGAAATTAATAGAGAGAAACATGAAATTGATGTGGAGAACGAAAGATTAAGAAAACTACATCACAGTGAAGATGAACGGTTGAAAAGGGAGAGACACGATATGCAAGATCATATAAGGAATCAACTAGATAAGCTTGAACTAGAGAAGGAATCATTTAGAGAATCAATGAAGCAAGAGAAACTTCTTTTGTCTGAAAAGTTGAAGAATGAGAAATTGCAGATGCTTCAGGATTTTGAATGGAAGATAAGTTCTCTTGAGATTGAAATCCAGAAAAGGCAGGATGAAATGGAGAAAGATCTGCAGGAAAGAGAGAGAAAATTTCAGGAGAAGATGGAAAGGGAGCTTAATAATATTAATGTCTTGAAGGATGTTACTGAGAAGGAATGGGAAGAAGTGAAGTCTCAGGGCCTTAGGTTAGAAAATGAGAGGAAGGAGCTTGAGTCAAACAAGCAGCAGTTGAAGTCAGGCCAACGTGAGATGCACGAGGACTCTGAAATGCTTATGAATCTAAGCCGGAAGGTTAAAAATGAACGTGAAATACTTGTGGCTGAAAGAAATCAATTTCTTGCATTTGTTGAGAAGCTAAAGTGTTGCAAGGAGTGTGGTGAGGTTGTTGGGGGCTTTGTTGTATCTGATCTTCCGTTGCCTGACTTTAAACAAAGATCCATTGTTCCCTCAGCCACCTCTCCTATTCTGAATGGTATGCCGAGTAAGAACTCCCAGGACAAGGTAGCTGCTTCCAATTTGGACTCTTCTGGATCTACATGGACCGGAAATTGGCTCCTCCGTAAATGTAGACCAATCCTCGGTTTATCTCCAAATAAAAGAACTGATGGCGTTGGTTCTTCTAATGAGGATGGGACAATGCCACTTTCAGATGTGAATGTTGCTACAGAAAAGGTACCTGAACTGGAATCTCTGCCCATTATAGAAGGAGCTGAGGTCACTCTTGAAGAACAACAGCTAGCAGATGGAGCTCATCACTCTTCGGAAACTCCACAACCCCAATTTGAGAGAATTTTTCGACAGGTGGATGTTCAAAACACAGAGTCCATGGATGATCATAGCTACAGGGATAGCTTTGTAGATGGAAGTCCAGATGATTCTCAGCAGTCAGTTCCAAACCGCAGTCGGGGCAGACCTGGGAAGAAAAGCAAATCTGGAATTGCTAGAACACGCTCAGTGAAGGGTGTAGTTAGAGAGGCCAATGAGTTCCTAGGGCAAGCCTCTGAGGAAATAGAAAATGCGAGTTTGCTGTCTCTCAATGCCGATCATTTCAAAGAAGACAGTCAAGGAGACTCTAGTCAAATTGATGAAGCTGTTGGTAGGACTGGAAGGAAGCGACAACGCGCACAAACTTCAAGAATTACTGAAAGTGAGCAGAATGCAGATGATAGTGATGGACAATCAGAAAGCATTACAGCTGGGGGGCACAGGAAGAAGAGGCAAATGGCTGCTCCACCTGCACAAGTTACTGGAGAGAAGCGATACAATCTCAGGCATCCAAAGATGTAAGTTCAGTCTTGGCGATTTTGTCGGACACTATTCTTATAGTTTATGCTGGTTGGGTCCATTAATTGAGTATAATACTCTTGAATGTAAATGTGAACTAGATACATTTGAGAATTGTAATTTTCTTTATGACATTATGGAAACGTTTTTTGTTGACTTCCACACTGAAAGAGTCCTCTATCGTTGCCCCCCTGGTCCATACCCAGGAAGGAATATAAAAGATTGTAGTGCCAGTTTTGTTTAACTGGCTTATGATTTTGACCGTTGTTTGCAAGATTGTATTATCTTGTAATGTTATGACATACCCCATCTCAACTGATCTTTACTACTGCATACGTATTTGATATTGAGAATGACATAATATCACATCCTGGTGATTAATTAATTGTTATGATGTAGTCTCTTAGCTAGACGATTATTATGTTTGTGTAGAGACAGAACCACACTAAGATTCATGTCATGGGGGGTTCGACTATATTTTTACGTTGGTTGCCGAAGACCTAACACAACCCTCCTCCTTTATCCGGGCTTGGGACCGGCTATGTACCGCAAGTGTAACATAGGCGGAGTTACTAAGATTCATATAGTAATTAAAATTGATGACAGTTTCCATCTGTAGTTTGATAAGTCAAACGTTAGAGAAAATTATTATTTGTTGATTAGTTTTGTAATTTGGGATTTTTTGGTGAAAGGAGAGTTAATAATTGAAGCAACACAATCTATGTCAACTAATTTTTGTTATTTTGGGTTCTCAGATTGTACATTACTTATTTGACAGAAGGTTTTTGTTATACATTTCCTTTATTTATTTATTCTGTATAGGGTATTCTTTCGGTATTGTATATATCATTTTCCTTGTGTATGATAATATTAGGAAATTGAAATGATGAATTGAGTGATTGACTACTTCATGTTATTTTAATTAATGTGGGATGCTTTTAAGTGTGTTATTGCAAGTGTCTTGCATATGGTTGATTGGCTGTGTAGAGGGCCAAAAGTATAGTTAGTACAGATTGTGATTCATTCATTTTCCTGAGTTTTGTGGTCAGAATTTTTTTTGGTGGTTCTAATATCTTGGTACGCAGTGTAGGTTCTACAGTAGACTTTTCCAATAGAACACGAGGCGTGCAGAAAGAAGTTGCTTCTAGTAAACCAGAGCTGAATAAAATTCCTGAAGTTGACCCTGGTGCCTCATTAGTAGAAGCAGACGGCAACATCCAAAGCACAGTTCCCGTACAGGTCTCGACGACAAGAACCTTGGAAGAAAGGGTTGTAAGGGTATAACATTCCTACTGTTATTTCTTTCCCCCATTGATAGTTCAGATGCTTTGCTGTTACCCAGAAAGGGTAGTGAAGGATGAAAAACACAACAATGTATAAAAGAAAAAAAGAGAGAAATGAAATAGAGACAATCATCTGCTGCAATATACTCAAACCAAACTTGCCTTCCACCTTGTGTATCATCACGATAAATCACCTTGTAGTCCCTGATCCTCAGCAGTTGCATGACATATGTCCACCTGACCATCACAGAATAATCAAAATATCCAATAGTTAATTATTTCACTGCTACACCCTTTGGCATTGTCAAGGTTTCTTTTTCAATTCAGAATGTGTTTTTTTTTTTTATATTCTATTTATTCATTAAACACATTTTTACAGTTTGAAGTATCAAGAGACATTGTGGATGACAATGGTGCTGTAACCAATTCTGTGGATTGTGTGGAAAAAAATGGTGCCACAGAATATGAAGACGAAGGTGGAAGCACAAACCTTGGGGTTGAAAATGATATTAGGGAGGGAGAAATAGGGGAGGAGGCAGCGGAGGCAGAGGCGGAGGCGGAGGGAGGCGGAGGCAGGCGGAGGAAGAGGAGGAGGAGGAGGAGTCTGCAATAAAGATGATCTTTAAATTTTTCACATCATGATTGAACTAGTTCCTATTTGTCATGGATATTACAATAGAAATACTTGTATCCTCATTCCTTCTAATTAGGGAACTCTTTTAAATAGGCAAGCAGCTATGAAGCAACTATATAATCTTACTTGGGGTTAAGGTTAACCTCCGTGTTCTCTTGTCTTATGGGAGTTTTCAATGTGAAACACAGTGTAGCTCAGTTTTGCATAAGGTTATCAACAAAAGATAGGTTCCTGTTTAAATTTGTCCTTTTAAATTAATTACAGTGACATTTATTTGTGTCTTGAAAGGTACATTGTGGTATGTTGTGTATCTGGAAAACATGATAATTGCAAGGTGAATTTTTGCCTGCAGTTTAGATGTGAAGCTGGATGGACTGTCTGATGCTTCAGGCAGTTGGGGGATTTGTACCCATTTCATCATTAACAATGGGATTTGAGTTTCTTGCAGGAAAAATCAATTCAATCCGAACTATGTTACTATTCGGATTTGACACTATTCACTGGTGAAGAGCCAAGGACAATTTGATGGTTGGAATACCATTTAAAATGTTTTTGAACCCAATATAGTTTAGAAAATATTCAAAATTTGTAATTGTTTAGCTGCCTTACACTCTTAAAAACCGAATTTTTTTGGAATAAATTAAAAAAAATCATTATTTTTAAAAAATAGTTGACTTTAATTACCAGCATCCAGTATTCTGTTTTAGATTTATCACAGTTCGCCTAGTTATTCGGCGAACTAGAAGTACATAGGCAGTATGCCAAGTGATTCGATGAACTGTCATCACCATCATGTTATGTTCCTGGCGGTGATGATGATCATGCTCTTCCCCATGGGAGGCTGCTTTGGTGACACTGACTCATCGCCGTCAGTCAACTGGGCTGCCTGGACGCATGAGGTGGCACATTGCAGCTGAACGGATGCTTCGTCAAGTACAATAATGTGAGCTTCTTGGGGGTGCAAGACAAGACAGCTGTGATAAAGAATTGTGGACCCTCGATTGGGTTGACCTCAGATGCAATGACCAGGAGGGATGAGATAGAATCATTAATTTTTTGCAATTAGCTTAATATCTAGACGAACACTCAGCCTTTAACATTCAGAATTGTCAGATCCCTTCATTACTTTCTATTGTTAATATCTCCAACTATTCACAATCTTAGTTGCCTAACTCTCCTTGTAACACATAATTAAGCTATATCTTGTTTGGTAATCTAAGTATCTGACATCCCTAAAGCCCTTTCCATTCAATGGGAGGTTCTCATAATTTTAGATCTTTGAATCTTCAATTCAAGAACTTCTCTCTATTCTTTTTGGTTTACTAGCTAGTTGTTATTGTTTCCCGACAAGAACAAAACCAACTCTGAGGCTGAATGAAACAGAAGAACTGCTCATGGGAAAGCAAAACCAACTGTGCCACCTAAAGGAACGGTGCCACCTCCAGGTCCTTCAAAGAGGCATAACACGTTGCCACTTCAAAATTGATCAAATAAGTATTTTTTTTATTTTATAAAAGGACAAAAACCCAGAGAAAAAACCTAATTACAAACTAAAGGAGGTAAGGTAACCCTTCTATCATCTTTATTCAAGATTCTCACTATTTCAGGAGGAGGAGGCATATTCTAAAAAACAAAAATTTGATTCTATCTTTAAACTCATTTTTGTAAGGTAATCTGCACATCTATTACCTTCTTTATAATGTTTTACAAAAAATGTTTTAGTCATTCTTTCTCATGTCATTTATCTCTCTAACATTTGTATTGGGATGACTTTTCAGTTTCTTTTCTCTATTCAAAAGGCTAATTATTGCTGCAGAATTAATTTCCACCAAAGTTCATTTCCCAAAGTTGAGGCCATTCTTCACTCCCCAAAGTTCTGCCAGAAAAGCCGTTCCAGCCCCTATCTTATGGGTGATGCCTGCGATCCAATTTCCTTCTTCATTCTTGAGGAGTCTGCTGCACCCAGTAACAACTGGGTTCCCTTGCGCCGTGCCGTCGGTATTCAATTTAAGCTAATGCCTCGGAGGAAGCTGCCAGCCAATGTTTCTCTCAGTTCTTCCTCTCCGCTTTCCTACCAAGTAATCCTTCTCTAATGCTTCTTTAATATTTTGCACCTGTTTGTGAATTTCTTCATGTAGTTGTTGTGGTCTGATGTAACTAGTATCATGCATTTTCTTATTTCTCTAATACCAAATTCTCCAGCAAGTTGTTATGAAAGTATCTAGCCAATTTAGGTTATCGTTCTTCCCTAATTGCTTTTGTAAATTCACTCCAATCCAGTGCTCCTAGTTTGATTGGAAAAAATTTGGGATTTTATTACTTTTCAGCAAATTGACCCATATGGTGGATGCTTTGGAACAATTTCTTAGAGCACGTAAAGTATCTTCTATTCCACTATTGGAGAGAGAGCAGTTTCCTGTACTACCAAATATCTTTGCCTTACTTTGGTTTGTCATGATTCTCCTGTGCATAGCTGTCCAAAGAAAAACTTTAGCCCTTTGTGGTCCCTTCCAACTTCATACCTTTTTCCAAATGGTATTTTCTTCTTTCGACAAGTTCTTAAAATATTTATATGTAGCATTTAAAGAGAAATCTCCATCCTGTGATAGTTTCCATCCAATTCTATCATCTTCTAATTCTGCTTGGGGAGCAGAGATAACGATGATTTTTTCCACAATATTTAGGGACAGGTTTTGGTGGAGCTTGTCTATATCCCAGTCTCCATTTGGATTTGTCCATTCCCAAACAAAGTTGTCAGGGTCAATTGAGTTACCATGTTTGGGCGCCATTATTTTGTTAAAAAAAGATATTTTTTCAATGAAAAAATATCTTTTTATTTTTTAACGTGTTTGGCAAATTTCTAGTAGTAAAAGTAAAAGCACTAGTAAAATAAAAAAGATCTTTTTTGAGAAGCTATAATTTACATCTTTTTTTAAAAGATCTTTTTTCTTTAAAAAAAGATGTTTTTCATGTAATAAATAAACAAAAAAGTATTTTTATATTGTTATGCCCAAACATAATTGATAGATAAAAAGACCTTTTTACATAAGATATCCAAACATAAAATTACTTTTACTTCTCTATAAGATCTTTTAAAAAAAGATAACTCGAAAAAATATATTTTTTTAAAAGCTCACCCAAACAAGCCCTTAAAATTTAGAGCCAAATTGAACAGACAACTTTCTTCTTTCACCCATTGATGTTTTCAAAAAAGAGTTGATAGCCCATTTCCAATGTAGTAGGTGGAGAAATTTTGAAAAATAGGCCATAATTTCATCAACTCCTTCCAAAGAGGGGAATCCGTAGTCTTCAATTTGATTTGATTTGATTGTTCAAGCTTCCTCCATTGCAGTACTTATGACTAAACACTTTTATCCACAGCACTTCTAAATTTTCTTTGGCTTGCCATAAAATTTTGAACAAAAAAGCATCATTCACTATTGTTAAGTCACAAATCCAATGCCTCCTTCATGTTTTGGCTAATAAAGAGTTTTTCACTCAATTAGATGCATTTTTCGTTGATTATTGTCCTCACCCCAAATAAAATTTCTTTGGATCTTTTTTACTTTTCGGTAGATGGCTGGACTCAACACTGACTGTGCTAAAGTTAATCTCCCTGCAAGGGACAGACATTTGTCCTTCCACCCCTTAAGCTTATTCTGCATTCTTCCCAACATGTCTTTATAATTTTCTTTCCCCTTCCGATTATTTCTTATCATAGCTCCCAAACATCTACCTAAGTCTCTTTCTTCTCTAAACCTGGTTAGCTTTGTTATCTCCTCTCTGGTGTTTGGTTGGGTTTTCTTTGAAAAAATTATAGAAGACTTCTATGACTTTTGTTATTTGTTCCATAGTTGCCTTTGTAAACAGCAGCAAGTCATCTGCAAATATTAGATGAGAGATGTCTGGTCCTTCTCTTTCAACTTTGATAGCTTTTCATCCTCCACTCTGAACCTGCTCTTCAATGAGATAAGACAGGGCATCCATAGCAATGACAAAGAGATAGGGGATAGAGAGTCCTCCTGCCTCAGTCCCCTGATAAGGATAAATTCCTCAGTTCTGTTTCCGTTCCATATCACACTATAATTCACTGATTGGATGTAGTTCATGATTAGGTTTATAAATTCTGAAGCCTTTTTGTTTATGAATTCCCTATTAAGCTTATCATAGACTTTTTCAAAATCAATTTTAATAGCCATGAATTATTTTTTTTCTGTGATCTTCTTCATAATGTGTATCATCTCTTTTGCTAAAAAAATGTTGTCTTGTATTTTTCATAATCTTATATACTTTTGTAGTTTCTTTTTTATTTTTCTTTTCCTTTTGGATTTCTATTCATGTGCTACCAATGTCAATATGAATGGGTCAAGCTTGAGTTTTTTTAATCTCTTAAACAGAGATCTTGAGTTTGAGTCCATATCTAGAAAAAAAAAACCTTATTCGGAGATTCGTACTTCATTAATGGGAGTCATCGGTTTTTGTCAAGTTAGTTATGTTTTTTTTTTTGAGATAGAATTTGACAATGGTTTAATTGGAAAAAGAAAAAAAATCAAGGTTTTAAAATTAAACCGATCATCAAACTGTTCTAACTATTAATTTATTGATTTATAGATTCAATCGGTTCAACTGTAATTCAACTAGAATAACTGGTTTATAATAAAATAATAAATAAAATATAAATAAACACACTAAAAGATAATTATAATCTAATTTAAACTTTAAAATGTCATCTAAATCAAAAGTATCACATCAACCACAATGTTATAATATCATCTAAATACAAACTCAGAAGTCAAATAACAAAAAAAAATAACTAAACATAAAATGCCATATCAAAGTTTGTCATTAGTAATCAAAATTCACAAAAACATAAACTAAGATCAAACAGAACCCAATAACAAGAACGACAAATTAAATTGATTGATACTATCATCTAGCCAATAACAAAAATTAGTTAACAACAACCCAATGACAAAAACAATGACTTAAGATCAACAACATAAACTAAGATTAAAATAATAATAATAAGATCAAGATAAAAAAACTTATGAAGCACGAACACTTTGTTGAATTGTCATGTCCGCGTGTCGGACACATTTTGGACACGACACTCATTGACACTCGTCCGACACGCATGTCTGTTGTGTCCAAACCGTGTCTTAATAAAAAATAAAAAAATTTTATCGGACACGCTTGGATACACTTAATAAAATATTAAAATATCAGTACGATTTATCTAAAAAAATACCTTATATTTTATATGTATGCGTGTCCCCGCGTCTTATAAGATTTTAAAATTCGCGTGTCGACGTGTCCGTGTCGTGTTGTGTCCCGTGTCAGCATCCGTGCATCATAGTAAAAAACAAACCATAACAAATATAATTTATCAAATTAACAAGCTATTAAAATGTCAAAAACAACACAACAACCTAACAATAACAATTTACAAGATCAAGAACAGTTCGAGAACAACAACTTATCAAAGTAACAAGTTAGAAAGATCAAGCATAAAATAAAACAGGTTAACAAACAAGTTAATACAGCAATACAATAATGAAATAAGAACTAGAACTGCAACATACTAATTAAAACAACCATCAACTAAAACAAGATATGCAACCTCCATCCATTCATTGTTTTGCACAATTATCCCTAATTTAACCAAATTGATACTATCATCTAGCCAATAACAAATTTTAGTTAACAGTAACCCAATGACAAAAATTGAATTAAGAATAACAACATAAACTAAGATCAAAATAACAATAATAAGATCAAGATAAAAAATAACGAACCACAATAAATATAATTTATCAAATTAACAAGTTATTAAAATATCAAAAATAACACAACAACTTAATAATCACAATTTACAAGATCAAGAACAGTCCTAGAACAATAATTTATCAAAGTAACAAGTTAAAAAGATCAAGAACATAACAAAATAAGTTAACAAAACAAGTTAATACAACAATCCAATAATGAAATAAGAACTAGAACTGCAACCTACTAATTAAAACAACCATCAACTAAAACAATATCTGCAACTTCCATCTAGTCATTGCTCTGCACAATTATCCTCAATTTAGCCAAATGCTCAACTAAGTGATTATGCATAAAAAAAT
The DNA here is from genome assembly GCF_000817695.3 of Arachis duranensis. Lineage (NCBI taxonomy): Eukaryota > Viridiplantae > Streptophyta > Magnoliopsida > Fabales > Fabaceae > Arachis > Arachis duranensis. The sequence goes on from NC_029776.3 coordinate 102,343,684, forward strand.
ATTAATCAAGATCTTAAATGAATAAACTGAATCATACTGATCTAAACCAAGCAAAGGAGGAAAAGGACATCTTTGAATCTGAATAACAAATGAGACTCTGAGCAGAGTATGAGACTTTGAGAAGTGAGCAATGAGCAGGGTATTAGGGAGAGGGAGCAAGAATGCCAGTGATGAGAATGCGACGGGCGACGGCTGACAAGGTGAAGAGCACGACGACTCACGACATGCGACAGATGACGGGAGACGGACAACGGATGACCAGGCGACGAGCAGGACATCCCACGATGTGCGACGAATGATGCAGAGAAGCTTACGATTTGAGAATATACAGAGGGGTTGGAGGCAATCGGTTGGACAATGGAGAGATGACCAGAGCAGGAAGGACGACGACGGTGAGAAAAATGTTGGCGACGGTCAAGCTAGGGCTTCCTTTTGTTTTTAGAGAGGGAAGATGTAGAGAGGGAGTGAGGGCTCAAGGAAGAGGGAGTTGGGAAGGGGATTAGGGTTTTGGACTTTTGATGCAAAATCTGAAAACCAGCCGGGTTCCAGTTCGATTCGACCAGATGGTTCCCTGCCGATCCTGCTGTCTGAAAATAGTTTTCAAAAAGAGCGATTATGACTTCTGCCGATTCACGGTTCAACTGATTGGTTCGAACTGATTTTCAGGACCTTGAAAAAAATCATGGTGTGGATGTAAGCTTTCGAGCTTCAATTAGATATTGTTCCCATTGAGATTAGGTCGAGAAAGGGTCTAAATATTTTTGGCATGTGATTCTAATTACATACCGTACATAGAAGAGATTGTTGGGATATTTTTTAATAAATAATTTAAATATTTTATTTACAGATATAAGTAATTTGTAGCATATTTACCAATTTCTATTCTTTTATATATTTTGTTTATAATGTAAACGAATTAAGATTGTTTATATCTCGATTACATCGAAAACGAGATAATACATGATTTTATTTGACTTTATCTCGTTTACAAACGAGATTTATGGAATTTGAAAGATACACATATCTCGTTTACACTGTAAATGAGATATGTATACTTGTAAATATAAAAATATAATTTTTAAAAATATTAAAAAATATTAATAATTTAATTTGGACCAATGTAAAAAATAAAAATCGATATATTTTGTTACTATTTAGATCGATTTTAATTAATTTATATCTTATCTATATTTTTAATTTTAAATTAATAACCTTGTTTCTACTGAATTCTTAAAAATAAAACGTTTCAAATAATAGAAAAGATTGACGGTTTCAAATAATAGAGAAGATTGGCAATTTCAAAATAATAGGGGAAATAAGCAGTTTTTAACTCACTGATTAGTGGGCGATTGGGCATATCACGTAATTTGAAACTATCCATTTAAAATTAGCACATTATTTTTCTAAAAACTAGCACATTTAAATCAATACTAAAAAAGAATAAGAAACATATAAAAATTTTAAAAATTTTATTATATTAAAAATTTTATTTAGTACCTGTTGATATGTTGACCCATAAACATAGCCAGGACCAAAATAAATAATGGCCCACTTAAGAGGTCTGACTTCATTCACTCCTACCCGACCTCATAGAGGTCAGATACGACGATAGCAGTACAACCATACTTATCTAAATAAGTAACCAACTCCTAAGATATCTTTCACTCACCTAGAAGGGAGATCTCAATAACTTTCCTAGAAAAAGGAAATGATCATCCATCATCAATGGTGAAACTACTCTAAAAGGTAGTTATCTATTCTACTGCAAATATAATGACTCCCTCAGGTACATTCAAAATACAATCTACTACAAACCTACCTAAAACCCTTGCTAACTTAAGTATCAGAGTCTCTTGCAGGTACCACCCCCACCTCCTCAAGATGAACTCGGACGGCAATATCTCAACACTGAGAGACGTCAGACGCTATCCCAAAGTAGCTTGGACCTTATGTTTAGTCCCAAAAGCAACCCGGAACATTGGCGCCGTTGCTGGGGACATAGAAATCTACACCCATTCATAGCAGACAATTAGTTCGAAGATGGTCACATGACATCTGAGTCAGAACCTCATAACGATAACTGAACACTCATGATACCTCCATGGCATGATAGAACGAGTGGGCCTAACAGGGAGGGAACATTGGAAAACCCTCCACCTAGGAGAATCCATTCAGAAATACATCCACCAGAAAATGAAGAGCCCCGCATCCAATTGAGATCATGGGACTCGTACACCGGAACCATATACAATTAGAGCAACTTTAACAGGAGATCGAGTGACAAAGAGAAGCTAAAAGAAATTTGCGAAAGGAGGTACCCGACAAAGAGTGCTTGAAGAAAAACTCTCGAAACTAGAGGCTGACCTTCGAAGTCGAAGTAACCATGCGGATTGGGAGGAAATCCTTTTTGGAGGAGAAGATCCATTCATAGAAGAGATCATGTAGGCTAGGGTCCCTATGAATTTTAAAAGACCTCTATGATGGAATGACCGACCCAAGACACCACCTCAGTAACTTCAAAAGTCGCATGTACCTGGTGTAAGAATCCCGTTTTTCGAGTACGCGAGATCTTTTCTGAAGACACGAATTTCTCCGGAAGTTCAACAAAAGGAACACCTCTGATATATTATCAAGAATATCAAACCTCATTGTCATTATGTCATTTTTAGGTTAGGACCTCAGTTGAGACAATCTTGACAACGCAATCGCGAAGAACCTTATTTTTGAACCGTCTCGGTTAGGAGTTTTGATTCTAGTTTTTGTAACTAGTCTATGTTTGACGAACCGGACTCGATTCATGAGAGAAGAGAGATAATATTATAATATTATCATCATATTAGTATTAGAAGATGCTTGAATGATATTATAAGTTTATCTGGTCTGTTTTAGTTAAAAACAGAAAATTGGTTTAACCGAGTTAACAATTTATTGGTGCAGCTTAGCACCAGCACTCTTTGATGACTTTAGCAATGCTAATGCCTCATCATACATGTTCTATTCTCATATTAAATATGTTACTAGTTTCATTTATGCTAGTAGCTCAGAAAATAATTTTTAGAGATATTTTTACGAGTGTTCCGATACATCTAGTTTTAGTAGTTATACACTTGAGATATTTTAATATTATTTTAATCCACCTCCAAGCCAACCAATCACAACTCACCTTACACCCCCAAGACCTCCAAGTCTGTCTCATTTTCTTATTTTGGCCGAAAATTACAAGAGAGAAAAGAGAGAAACTTTCATGACACTTAAATCTTCAAAGCTTGATTTCTTCTGAATTAAAACTCAAATCAAAACTCTGATTTCACCAAAATGATCCTCTATTCTTCCTATACATAACCATGTAATTTATCAAGGCTGTAAATAAGGTAAGATGGTTGTTCCTTTCCCATTTGAATTCGGTTTTCAAGGAATCATGCTTAAACATGTGTTTTCTTGATGTTCTTCCTTAGGAATCATGCTTAACTTGACTTAGGGCTAAGAAACCTCAATTTCTAGAAATAGTAAGGTAAGAAATCTCATCCTAACACTCATATGAAGGTTCGGTCAGTTGAGGGATTTTGTGTTTAAAGTTGTTTTTGATGTGATTTAGGAGGAAAAAGTGCTTTAAGAACACTTCAAGGAGTAACCGAATTTGGAACAGTAAATCAAGGTAGGGTTTGGTAAAATTAATCGTGATTAATTGTGTTTGAGTTGTGTGATTATGATATGGTTTGGTTATGCTTGAAATTGATTGTTTATATGAGTGATTCTTGTTGAAATTTTGGTTAAATTTTGATGAAATTCAAGCTATGAACTTGTGTTCTTGGGCAGCTAGGAAAAATCAATCCTAATCCTTAAATTGGAGTTCAATATGTGTTGTAATCAAGGGGAAAATATGGGGCTTTGGTGGCTGCAATTTTATTTTGAATTATGGTAAAAATCGGTTGTTGAAAAGATTGAAAAACGGATGAAAACAAAGAAAGATTCTGAAAATTTTACGAAGAATACTTTGAGTGTGACGAAGAACATTGAAGAACACCTTTTAGATCTTAAAAAGGGCAAGGTTGTAATTAGTTTGGTGTTTGAGGGGTTATTTTGTAATTTCTGAAAGTTAGGGTGGTTAAAGTTGAAATATTAAAAGTTACGGGTGGTAAAAGTGAATTTATATAACTTTTAGGATAAGAAAGGGTAAATCTTGAAATATATTAATAAAATAATAAATAATAATATTTAATTAAAAATAATATTTTAATAAAAATAATAAAATAATGCGAAAAAGATAATTTTTCGTAAAAGCTTTAGAAAGACAACTTTAAGGGCAGAATCTCATAATTACCTTCATAAAACACTTAGGGAGTGGTAATAAAATATTAGTGAGGCAAAGATAAAGAAAAGATAAAAAGTAAAAGAAGAGATAAAAATCAAAGAAAAAGTCTGTAAAGTTTTAATGACGGAAACTAACAGAGATTAGTAAACGAACTAGGGCAACATAGTTAGTTCTTGAGTTGTGGCTAGGGTCAGGTATTATATGAAAAGTTAAACTGTTTCAATATAGACTTAATGAACCTATACTTGGGCAGGCTAACTATTCACACCGAAATTTACATAAGCTTTAAATACATACGTTAAATAGAGAAAAGAGTAACCATAGCAGAATAAAGGGATACAGAAAAAAGAGTAACCAGAGCATAATAAAGAGATACAGAGAAAAGAGTAATCAGAGCAGAGTAAAAAGACAAAGAGAAAAGAGTAATATAATAAAGAGATTAGAAAACAAGCAGATGGTCTGTTGAATGGTCATTTGTTGCATTAAGGCAACTCTAGAGATGTTTGTGTTCATCTACTGTGTTGAGGTAGTCAGATAGATGGTGGTGTGACCACCGAGAGCAGTTTCCTGGGATACTTAACTATAATGCTATTCTGTAAGTCAGAGGACTCTTATAGAGGTATCAAGAAAACACAACTAGCATATACTCCTATAAGTCAAAGGACTCTTACAGTGAGTGTGTTGGGCAGACTAGCTTCGCCCTGCAATTCAAAAGACTCTTGCAGTGGTTTTCCCTGCAAGTCAAAGGACTCTTGCGATGGGTTCCCAAAAATCATCATCAAAACCCGGGAACACCCTTTGGAGGCAATAATGCAAATAAAGAAAAGGAAGGAACGCAAGGAATCAAAACCCTAGCAAGAAAAGCACAAAGAAAAAACCAGAAACCTAGGCGCCAGCATCAAAGGCACAGCAAAACAAAACATCAAAACTTTTGTGGAAATAAAAGCATGCAACATCACTAGAAGCCAACGACAAAGAAGGATTGTAGCTACCAACAAACCAGAAAAACACAAAAAGCACAAAATTAATGCACCAACCTGCGATGAAGAAAGAAGCGACAGCAACGGGCGCACAGAACACGAACGATCCACACCAAAGGCTTCAGAGAAGAAGAAAGCTTGGGGCGAAAGCGAAGGAACCAAAGAAGAGGTATTTTCGCAAAGAAGCGAGAAACTGAAATGGAGCAAGCGGAAACAGAAGTGGTTGGCAACATCCAAGCTCCAAAGGAAGAGCTTGAACTACTTCCAAAGGTCCGAGAGAAAGCACAAATAAGACAAGCAGCATTAAAGCAAAGGATGACGATAAGGTATAGCCAAAACGTCATTCGAAGGAGTTTTGCTGTAAATGACCTAGTCCTAATACAAAATGACATCAGAGTAAAAAAGTCGGGCGAAGGGAAGCTCATTTTCGAGTAAGTCCAGATGCCTAGCGAGGTGCGCTTGACCTGCATCTGAAAACTAGAAAATATGTATGGGGTGAGAACCAGAGGTTCTCAGCATGGTAACGGTGTCCACATAACTAACATATAATGTCTCGTGAAAGCCAGAGACAATCCTAGAACTCCAACGCTCTTGATTATAAAAATTAAAGATTCAAAGACAAAAGCTGTAAAGGGGTGGTCCTCTAAGGATTTTAAACTTAGGCAAACTCTAACTAAACCCACTTTATAGAAATCCTTCTCCTTCCTCCCAAAATCCTCCAAAATTACCAGTAGAACTACATAGACAAATAAAGCAGACAAAGCAAACACAAGTAGAATACAGATACGGCAGGTAGCAATTATAGCAGGTAAGCATGGATTATCAATTAGGAAATCCCAAGAAATGCAAACTCAATCAGAACAGACAAATGCATACGATGAATACCTGCTGTATAGCAGATGAGTCTCATTTGTCAGTTATAAAGCCAAATCTGACATGTTCGGTAGCAAACCCTGGATATAACACCAAACACGGAGCAAGTGGGATAATGCCGCAATCCTTGTATCTTACCCGTGTACCCGGAGCAGGGGACAACCTCATCACTGCCTTTTAGCTAGACGGTGTTACAGTTCTTGACCCGGAGTAAGCAATGATAGAACACAGCCCTTGCGTTTTACCCGAAATCTGGAAATTTTCTGGAGCAAGTGGATAACACTACTGCATCTTACCTGAAGTCACATACAGAAACACATTTTCATATCATTACAATTCATTCTTTCATCCATTCATTCTCAATTCATACCCAGAGCAAGTGGATAACACCACTACATATTACCCGGTATTCTCGCCTCTTATCCAGAGCAAGTGGATAGCACCACTGCATCTTACCTGGAGGCATATTACAATCAAATTCAAGTTCATTTTCATTATTATTCCAATCCATTAGTTCATCTTCCATACATTCTCAATATCTCTATACTTTCTTAACATATTCCCAGAGCGAGTGGTCAATGCCACCGCCTCTTACCGGTCACCTCTATCTCACACAATTCACTCGAGTTGAATCACCATCATACCTTAATACCATCATCATCATTTACTTTACCTCTTTCTTCATCAACAAGTTACGTCCCTCACAGCCGTAATTATACTTCACTACCCAAATCCCACCTACCAGACTTTAAACAAGAGTTAAAAGGGTTTTGAAAGCTGGAGAAATGCATTTAAAAACATAAAAATTCATATTTTAGAAAACAGGGGCTGTGCGTACGCACACCCCTGCCGTGCGTACGCACACGGCTAAAAATGGGTGGTCGCGTACGTGACTCCCTTGCTCGTATCGTGTGTGTTCCTTGCGTACGCATACTTAGTAGAAATCTCAAAGAGCTGCTAAGTCCAGAATTTCTATTTTGCACACCAAACTTTGATCGCTCATAACTTTGTTGGTTTAAAATATTTTTTCTCCGTTATTCGAACGGTGTAATCCTCTCGGACCAAAATTGAAGGTATGGAGGCCGAGTTATGCTCCACCAAAGTTGGTCAAAAATAATAGTTTTCATTAAACCTTACAAACCTCAACTTTCAAAATATTTCAAATTTCAACCTTTCAAAGCCAAACCAAACCTTACCACATCAGCATCAAGCATTCCCAATTCATAATTCCAACCTCTTTATTCACCTTACAACCAACCAATCCTCCACTCTCATCGATCTCAACTCAATAATTTAAGTACAAACAATGCTCAAACTTATTAATCATAATGCATACCAATCTCGATATCATATACAAGCCACATGCATCATTCATAAGAGCCTTAATCACAACCTCCAAAACCACTAACCATATACATAATAACCAATCTCAACCAACAACATCACAATTAACTCAATCTCATATTCACTTATCAAAGTTCACGCTAAAGCTCCCAACTTTGCCAATTTGTCTCCAATACCACCAAATTGTTTCCAAGTACACAATTTAATCTAAATTTTATACAACAACACTAGGATTACTTTAGGGTTCACAAATTCAGTAATTTGACAAGGGTTAGGGTTGCCTCACCTTACCAACACAAAATTAGGATAAGACCTAGCAAGTCAACGAAGCTAATTCGATCCTAAACACCGAAATTACACAATTTCTCAACACTAAACTCAATTAATTTTCGAAAATAAGGGTTGAGATGTATGGAGTAAAAATAAGGCTTACCTATGAAATTGTTGGATGAATTTTATAGAGCTCGTTGCGGTGAATGCGTGATCTCAAACAGTGTGGCAATCGAAGTTTTGGATTGAAAATTACAACAAATTGAAATCAAGACAAGGGTTAGGTTTAGAGCTCATTGTTCTTCTCTTCCCCCAATTCAGTTTCTCCATGTTTCCCATTAAAGAAGGGGAGAAAAGGCTGATCTTATATGTGTTAGTGGGTTTTGGTTGGACCTTAGACTCAATACGGGTTCGGTTCGGTTCGTTCGGTTTAATTTTGGGCCAAATTTTTTAAAATTAGTGTCAGAATTTTTATTTCAATTATTTTACCTCACTAAATCTTAAAATTTTATTTTATAATATTTAATTAATAATTAATTTATTAACTAATTATTCACTAATTTTATAAATTTTACAAATTAACTACATAACATGCCAAATCTATTAAGAGCAAAATTTGGCCTATTTTCACCTCTATCCACAAATGTAGGAAACTGAAAATTTTATACCGACCTTACATTTTTTGCAGGCCAGTGATTAATTTATCTAAATAGAAACAATTAATATTCACGACAAGAATTTCAGTTGATATACCTATAGTTTTTGTTGCTTCTTTTTTTTAAAAGAAAATGTAAATATTGATTAGTCACTTTCTTGCTAACCAATGAAGCTCTTGTCTCACTCAAAGTTATCATGTGAAAGCAACAAAAGAAAAAAAAAAGGAAATTGTATTGCTAATATAATGCAATTCTTATTTTAGTTTTGCTTAAGCGCTTGTTTGAAAAGTTAGAAATTAAAATTTATTTAAGAGTTAAATTTTTTTTTAAATAATTAAAAATGAATAATTTAAATTTTTTTAAAATTTTAATTTTTTTTCATTTACAAATCAGATTAAAAGAGATCTATTTTTTAAAATAATTCTCATACCTCTTAAACTTAATATGTGAAATGTCAAATATATTTCTATTTACAATTAATAAAAAATTAAATTACACAATTAATTCTTATATCTTTACTGAAATTATAAATTAGTTCCTATATTTTAAAAGTTTGTAATTAAATTTTTAAATAAAATTAGATTTTATAATTAGATTCTCAATAATATTTACCATAAAAAAAATACACATTTACCATAATGTCCTCTTCTTTATCTTCTCTCTTCTTCTCCTGCTCTCTTCATAGTTTATGCTCTTCTTTTTTAACAACAACAACAATACGCTTCAATAACAACAATTTTAGAATAGTTGAATCATGAATCATGTATGAATTCAATTCAACTCAACCCAACAATATTTAAATTAGCAATAATCAAGGACTTCACCATATCACAAGCAAAATCCTTCTCTCTTGTATTATTATTCAAATTTGTTACTTGTTAAAATATATATTATATACTTTATCATTTTCTCTTCAATAGTAATCATTTCAGAGTCAACAGTGAGATCAATCGAGGATGATAACATCAGAGGCATTTGTGAAGATCCAGGTTCCACAGAAGGTTTACAACGAAGTTAAGTTCCTGGTGATAGTGGCTCCTCCTGCAGCAACGACAGTCTCACTTATGGAGAGAATACCTGAATTCTTTAATTCGGAAAAGATGTGTCGTGGTGTTCGGAGGATTTCCGATCCAAAATCCCTATGACTTCAACGACGTTGTAGAAGCCTTCGGTTGGAATGAGTTTCCCTACCACAGTGGCGCCGCTCCCCGCACCAATGTTATTGGCCGTATGTTCACCGCCAATGAGTCCCCACCAGAGCCATTCCCGAAGTAGCCCTCGCATGAGCGGGTTATGGTGTTGGTGCCTTGGATCTTTGGCGTCGGTCCAAGGAAGGTAAGAAAGGAGAATTGGCCATAGCTTTGAAGAGTGATAGTGTGATTGTTTTTGCTTCTGCGATCTTAGGAGAGGAACTTAATTGTGAAGGTTAGCATTGGAGCGTGAAGAATTGGAAGAGTATGTGAGACAGTAGAGGAAGAGAGAAAAAGAGTTGAGGATGAAGAGAAAAAGGAAAATCTTGAGGAGCAAGGTGTTCCTTCAATTCATGAAGGATGGGTGGGTTAGAAATATTTTGGTCATTTTACAATAGTTAAATTATAGTATTGGTCCTATACTTTTATTAAAATTGTAAATTAGTATCTACTGTTAAACAATAAACACGTACAACTTACATGTTGAAGATAGCGAATATGCTAACGAATATTTTGTTAAATCAAACGTTATTTGAACGGCAGGAACTAAATTATAAAATTTAATTTTGCTTAGGGACCAATTATAAATTTTTAAATTTTAAGAAACAATTTACAATTTTAGTAAAAATATAAGAACCAACGGTGTAATTTAACTTTAATAAAATAACTTTGTTAAGTATAAAATCATAAAAAATATTTAACTAAAGAATCAAATTCTATTCTATTAATATATTAAATTCATTTTAAATCATGAAATAAATAAAATTTTTAAAGAAAATAATTTTTTTTTTATCATATTAAATAGTTTTGCATCAAGCTCCAAAATTTGAAGAGCCATAACAAACACTTCTAGGTTCTAAGCAGAAACCAAACATATTCCTGGATTTTCACCATTAAGGAATCCAAGTACCATAAACAAATGGCGTATAACAGAATGTTTCTTCTTTCGAAAATTAAAGAAACAAGGGTGTTTTTTGGAGGTAGGAGTGGAAAGGGATAATGTTGAAGTAATACAAGCTTTGAAAGCCACACAATCTCTATCATAGCAAACTGTAAAGTCCTTTTGAATAGTTTTAGGTTTTACAACTTTACCCATGTTGAAAGAAATGGAAATATAGTAGCGCACACACTAGCTAATTTAGCTCTAAGCCAAATTTTCTGTGGCTAGAAGAAACCCCTATAATTATTTGTAATTTGGTCCACCTTGATATTATGGGCGCTTTTTAATTTACATATTGCACCGGTGGTGGTGTATGACAAGGGTATGGGGGTGGCTGGTGTGTAACCAGGTTGTGGTGTCAGGGGGACAGGGACTCGGACCCTCCGAGTTCCATGCCCAAAACGCACGGTCCGAGTCCAATGTATGGGGCTGACGATGGTGACGGACTCGGACCCTCCGAGATGGCGCGCTTTACAGACCGTCCGATTTTGGTTTGAGTAGTCGCACGGTCCGAGTCCATTGCGGGAATGGACACGCGGCGCTTCCCCGTTGAGTCCCTAATCGGTGCCCCTCATAAACGCAGAAAGAAAAACCCTGCTCCCTCACCATCCGAATCCACACTTCACTCCCACTAACCTTTCTCCCTCACAGCCTTCATCTTCATTTCTCTGAACTTTGCATGGTGGAGGAGCAACATTAATGGGGAAAAAATCAAAAATTAAAGATGTTGATCGATCTGAGCTTCATATTATTCACTATCTCAGTGATCCTGATTATGTAAGTATTTTTTGAAATTTTTTTGAATTTTTTAATTTTTTTATAGTTATAATTATTATTAAAATATAAAATTTCAATATTATGATTGTTGTTAGATACACAGTTGAAGAATATAAATAGAATGATTATGACTAATTTATTAGTATTAGTTAGATTATTTTAAAATATTTTGAACAGATTAATAATTATATTTATGATGATTAAAAATAAAATATTTTGAACAGATTAATAATTGTATTTATGATGATTAAAATTTTTTATATGATTATATTGTTCTTAGACATGCATTTGAAGAACATAAATGGAATGAGTATGACTTAGTTTTCATTGTTTGTTAGATTTCTTTAAAATTATTTTACAGATTAATAATTATATAAATCATGATTAGAAAATTTGTTATGATTAAGTAGTTGTTAGAGATATGTAGTTGAAGAATATAAATAGAATGGTTATGACTAATTTTTAAATATTTGTTAGGTTCTATTTAAATATTTTTTTACAGATTATTAATTATATATATGATGATAAGAAAATTTGTTATGGTTATGTTGTTGTTGTTCTTTAGTCTTGTGTTTTTGGCTGTAGTAGTAAGTAGTACATAATGTAAATTTTTAATAAATTTATTTAATTGTAGTATAATTATTATTTGTAAGCCAATGTTATTTAAATGTATTTTTAAGAAATTAAGTGTAACTGTTATCGATTTTGGTTAGATGTTATTATTATTGTGGTAAAGTGTTAATGCTGAGTTGATTAGAAAGGTTTTTTTAATTAAGCCATGTTAGATATTTCTTTATGAGAAAATTTAAATAATTTTAATTGTAGTAATTATTATTAGCAAGTTAATTATTAGCGTTGTTAGAATATGAATGATGGCATATACAGATTATTAATATTTTGTATTGCAGGGGGAAAATTTTTTAACAAAAGAGTAATTAACGTTCGATATTATTGTGGATGTTGTAAATATTGTTGAGATTTATGATTAGGAATATATGTATTTGTAATGAGTTTCATTAGCAGTTATGAATACTTTTGAGGATTAACTAGTTAAATTTAGAAGTTACGAGAATTAGTTGTATAAGGATTCAGTCAATAAATTTATGATGGTAAGTTAGCAATTCTTAATAATTTGATTAGTAATTTGTTATGTTTTTTTTGTAGAAATCAAGAATGTTGACATGTAACCATCCACTTCCTCCGGATCGGTACAACGAAAGGGTGGAGGATCATTTGCGAATTACCGGGTTCTATCATGCATCTCAGATTGGGATAGTGCAGTGTCAGAAAGCATTGGTAAATGCTCTAATTGAACGTTGGCACCCAGAGACACATACGTTCCACCTTCCCATTGGTGAATGTGCTGTGACACTTGAAGATGTAGCTATGATTCTTGGTCTTCCCACAGATGGTCTTCCGGTCACAGGGATGACAATGAGCAGTTTTGAAGCGTTGGAGGCGGAGTGTTTGGTTCAATTTGGAGTTGCACCGCGTATGTCTGACTGTAGATCTAGTTGCATAAAACTTACCTGGCTGCGTGATTTAAAAGAAAATTTACAGTTGATTGATGATATCAGTATACAGAGGTATGTGAGGTGCCATATTATGTTGTTGATCGGGACGATCTTGTTTGGGGATAAGTCTGGGGCAGGAGTGCATTGGAAATTTCTACCCTTGCTACGTGATTTTGGTAGTATTGGTCAGTATAGTTGGGGAGCGGCATGCCTGGCACATCTCTACAGGGCATTATGCCGGGCATCCCGTTTTAACTGCAAGGAAATAGATGGTCCACTAACACTTCTACTCTGTTGGGCTTGGATCAGGCTGCCATACCTATCGCCGCTACCTAGGGAACCTCGAAGTTTTCCACTAGCAAATAGGTAATAATTTGTTAGAATGTACCCGTATCTTGATATTTATGATTGATTTAATGGTAGTTGAGGTAATTGAATATATCATAATAGGTGGCGGAACTGGGAGCGTGGTGACCGACGATATAGATATATGAAGTTAGCTCACTTTAGGAAGTCATTTGATGAACTTCAAGAAGGGCAGGTGTGTTTTAATTAAAGTAGTATTAGTTTTCTGTTTAGGGTCTGAGACATAATTATACAGCATTGTCTTTGTAATTGGCTTTGTGGACTGTTATGTTGAGGTTCCTTTATTTTTTCCAGTTTGTTTGGGCCACGGAAGCGAGTCATTCAAAATGGGTGATGCATTGGTCAAACAGGTATAACTACATTCTATCTGAGCTTCCGATGCCTTCACATGATCTACTAGATAGTTACATGCATTGGTACCGATCAAAATATGGGGACCACTTGAACTTGTCAAATCTTGTGGGTCAAGATAATGATGAAGGTGATCAGGATATGGAGGAAGGTGATCAGGATTTGGATGAGGATAATCAGGATACCGATTAGGGTAGTCAGGATATGGATGCTGACAATCAAGTAGAAGAGCCACATTCGCCGCATATATTACCTCCAACCCCGATTCCAGAAGAACAACCTCAGTCCTCAAGCCATTATGTACCTCAGACACAGTTCCCCCCATCAGTTCCAATCAGTCAACAATATTGGGGTACCTCACAATTTGAAACAGGAGAAGGAGGTTCTTTTAGCCAATTGCTTGGGTTGATGTCTGCAGGTCCTGGACTACCACAATATGGCCAACAGCCTGACTTCATGGCTGGTAGGTATTCATTGGATGCGAGGTATCCGGGCCATACATCATCGGTTGCTTCTGGGGGGTTTGTGTCGGTTGACTCTAGTAGGAGTGATGACGGACGCAGAGCTTTTTTTAGTCAGAATCCTAACCGTGTATCCATGGGACTCATTCAAGAAGATGCTAACACACTCGAGAGAGAGAGACAGATGCGTATCTAGTAGATGACCCGGATAACGAGGAGGATCATGATGACGATGAAATAGAGGAGTTCGACGAGGATGAGGAATCTCGTAATGATGGTATTATGTTTTGTATTCTACTTTACATGTTCCATTACTTATTTATTTTTTGTTCATAACTGGCATCTATTTTTGACTTTTAGTAAATCTTATGTGGTTTATGTCTTGCTGTGATTACCTGGTGCGCTACATTTAATTGTTTTTTATAAATTCTATACAAGTCATGCACGCACTCCGGATGAAACCTCCAAAGGTTACAATCTGAGAATTGATCCACCACGTCGCAGTGCTAGTCGCTACACTCCATCTGTCTTCAAAAAGGCGGCCAAGAAATGCAAGAATTTAGTCAAGGATGTGAAGTGGGCCATGAGAAAGTAGTTGTGTTGTAAATTATTTATTTAAGTAGTAATCACGTGGACCATGTTGTATTTATGTTGTATGTTTAGAGTATGCACGCACTACATTTATGTTGTATGTTTAGAGTATTTATGCACTACGGACACTATTCAGGTATTGTTGTTCTTGACTACGCATTAAGGTACAGGTGTTGTATATTGTTGTTCTTGACTACGCATTAAGTAGTTGTGTTGTAAATTATTTATTTAAGTAGTGATACATTTGAACAGTACCGTCCGGTTCAAGCAGAGAAATAGAATGAACCGGACCGACCGGTTCAATCAGGGAAACTGAATGAACCGGACCGGC